>NC_092263.1:15846247-16146247 GCF_036320965.1 Panulirus ornatus | reverse complement strand
TCAATCTAAATCTAAGTGCAATGATGGGATATCAAAGAGAGGGCTAAAAGATAATCAAAAAGTTTTAAAGATATAAAAAAGAATTAGCAAAGGCCAGCATGACCTTACAGCCCACAAACAAGGTATGAAACAAACTGTAGGTATCCCTTTTCTCCTCTGTGTCAGTATATTGACAGTAAAATTTCTTTATAATGTATCAAATAAAATATATGATTATTTCATTATTCTCAAGTTCATGAGAGTTAACAGCTTGCTAAGCTACATGGAAATCTATTTACCTTGTTTCAAGGATTAAGTGGCAACAAGAAGCCATCTCTAGTCAAGAGACTACTGTAAGTAGTTGAAATGGATGATCTATCATGTAATCTTTTGTTCAATAATAACTTGGATAGGGGAACAGAAGCTAAGTATCCTTGTCTTTCTGTCATATCCTTGTCTTTCTGTCAGAAAAGATGGATGTCAGATGGCTGACAAGGTGACTATATATGAATATCACAAATAAATTTAGTTAAAAGGGTGACCAGAGACAAAATAGATGGGCAAAAAGACCAAAGGTAGTACAGTATGTACAAAGAAACAAAAATTCAATTAAAAAGCATGTGCAAAAGAAATTCTGTACGATCTATTTTGCTGTATATAAGATTTTGAGATAAATAGTGTGGCTTTCTGTGTTGATAAAAGAAGAAAGTAAATAAGTGACAGTATAGCTGCAGTTGAAAATACAACAAAAGGAATGTGAAGCACAATAAATGAATTTATAATATACCAATGCAATACGGTATGCGACCTGTAGCATTAACCATAGACGGAATTTTCTCTGGCTAAATCTAATAATACATTTGAGCTTCTTATTCTGTCAATGAATCATACCTACCTAAAGAGAAGGAAGAAGCTTACACAAAATTAACTTCAGTGCATTAAAAGGCAACATACATTCAATGAGCCTCTCATGTAATCTACTGATACACAATACACTTAAAAGTATGGGCCACATACCATACATACTTGTCTAGAAGTCTACCTCATGTATAGGTTATGCAATCATTGTCTTCTTCTTATTTTCCAGAAATATGACAAGTCTGTATATAATGCAATGTTACGGTACTTCTAATCTACAAGTATTCACTTCTGAAAATACATAAGGCATCAAATGAATACCAGTACAGATATTTGTGTGACACTCCCACCAAAAAAAACAAACATGCTTGACCCATATTCTCTTCAACATGGATTCAAGAAGAAACAAGATCACAAAAAAGGTCAGGCTCTAAGTAACTGAATATGCAGAACAGACTATCAACTGTACAGCAGGAAGGGAATTTACGGTATCTAAAAAAATCTTAGAGATAGCGGAAAGCTCTCTGCACAACTTAAACATATGTCGAAAAACAAATGTGCCAACAGAAGAAAGTGTAACAAGTGGCCACAGTCGAAAGTTGAAGTGGCAAAGTATGTCACTGAAAACCAACAGAATGGATATGGTGTTTCCTGAGGATCTGGATATGGCAATTCCTGAGAATCAGTTCAGATCTTTGCTTTGAAACTAGCATGGACATTAGACATCAAAGGTTTTAAGGCAAGCCATAGTTGTTGCACAAGATTTATGAAAAGAAATTAATTTAATAACCGAGACAAAGAACGAAAATATCACAGCATCTTCCACAAGAACTTGATGAGAAGGTTATTGAATTTCATAGGTTAAGTGTGAAATATCTACAAGGTTTTTATTACCAGTATTTTTTGTAAATAAGTGAGCACTATGATACCGTATATGATTTGATATTAGCCTGAGCTAAGAACTTTGACACAGACGACTGAAAGCAAGTTGTAAGTCAGCCTACTGTAAGTTGGTGAGTTTCGTCTGCTGAAGGCACTGCACAGCTTTTCATAACCAACTGGTACATATTTTACATTCCCAATGTTTACTGGCAGTGACGTACTCATTTTTTAAATCTGAACTAAAATTTGCTCCTAGCCCTTCCCATCATGCACGGATTTCAATCTTGTGAAACTATTGCCCATGCATAGGTCAACCCCCAATATTTTTCCTAAAAAATTTGATCTTAAAAATTTGAACTACACATGAGTGTATAAGGTATTTGGAATGATATATTATTAATACTTAACAATAAGTAAAATGTTTGATGAAGAGCAATTGTTGAGCCTCTATTCTTCCCCAAAGTACTTATGAACTAATAAGCATTTCTCTCTAACTCCCAAACTAGCTTTTTTCTCCACTCATACTTACATGCTGTTGAAACAATAATTATCCTATGGCAATTCTTTTGTGAATAACAAACCAAAAGATCTACTATTAATGAAAAATTTAAGTATGTTCTTTACCCTAGCAAAGAGATAGACAATATGTGCTATCCCTCCCATCTGCAGGAGAGCTACATCAGAACTTTGGTTCTTCTGAGGGGACAGTTCACCAAATAACACTGCAGTCTGTGTAGTGCAAGAGGGATAATGGTTCCCAGTGTCTGAAACAAGAATGCACATGAATCATCTATCAATTAATTAATCAAGCTAAACACACCATGCATATTCCTCTTCATTTTACTTTCTATCCCCCTTTGTACCCCATCTACTTTTCAATACAACTTTTTTTTCTTATCTTCACTTGTTTTTCTACATTATTGACATTCATGAACTTTAAACTAATTCTTCTTGTGTGGAACACTATTTAAATACAAATCCTCCTAACATCATCTTTCTCTCAGAAACCTAACAGTCCAATGATGTTTAAACTGCATATTTTTTCTAATCTAGCTATAACTTACATAACTGTCATACATCTAATGAAGAGCAGACTACGTGCCAACTGCACCAAACATGCCAGCTGCATGCCTCATGGACCTTACATCTCATTCATTTCATACCATCTGAGAACATTTGTCTTAGTTTCTACTACCTGACACTTGATGTTGAGCCAGGTTAATGATGAGAAAGCTGATATCATCTATCTTGAAAAGGAGAAAAAAAGGATGGAAAGAATTCAATTATGGTGTGTGCAAAAATTTGTAGGATAGATAAAATAATGAAGTTGTGAGTAGGTTATGTGGTATGCAGAAATCATTGGAATGGGGCATGGATGAGCCTTCTAAGATGGTACTAACATGGAAAGCATATGACAGAGGACAGGCTACTTGAGATGATATACAGTATTATAGATAGAGAAGAGACAGATAAAAAAAAATGATGAATAGATGCCACCAGAGATGCAATTTTGGTTATAGATTCTTTAGATGAAGATGCTATAGGAATGATTTGCAACAGGATCGAATGTTATAATGTTATGTGTGAAGATGAAGATGCCAAAGGAATGATTTGTAACATGATCAAATGTTATGGTGTCATGTGTGAAGATGGTGTGAACAAAGGCTTTGTCCTCACATAATGAACTGTTTTGGAGTACAATGGGATAAACACTGGACATGAGCTGAGGATGTGCACAAGTGAGAGACTGTGTGCTCCTAATCCACCATTATACAGGTATTCCCTGCTTGAAGTGTGGCTTATATCTGTTTCACTTTATAGTATATGAAACATCCAAGATATGATTTAATTAAGATAGTAGTGAGTGATCTGGTTTAATATACCTGTCTAAGATAGTTTATTTTATCATTATTATTCAGTGATTAACTAGGAATGAATGGATGGCAAACAGTGAATAGTATAAAGCCCTCAAAAAAAAAAGTTAAAAGGATATGACTCAATAAGAGGAAAACAAATGAGGATCCTGGAAGAAAAATGAATCTCATGGAGATGAACTTTCCGATGAGGAGTTGATGCATCATAAACAAATGCAAGCTGCACTAGGAAAGGATGAGTATAAGATCGGTGAAGTAGCTACTTCTCATCAATTACATACAAAGGTGCCTGAGTCTTTGACCCATTTTAAAGCAGCTTTTAAGATCATCATAGAACATGATCCATGGCAAAACTGCTTCCTTAAAGTTAGTTGGGAGGTCAACAGTGCATTCCCGTGCTACTGAAAGTTATATGAATAAAGACAGAAGAGGTCCCTCCAGCCTTTATTTTTCATAGAAATTTCCAGAATGCAAGGTGAAAATTTAGGAGGTACAAGGCAACTGAAGGGTAAGTGTTGTGTCATCACTGGGCAGAAGGGGGTCTTTTCTTGTATGTGATTACCATTTCCAGAACAGTGAGGTATACCAGGATATGATGACGAATGGTCTCATTTGCTCAAATCCACTTTCTAAGTGTTGTGTGAAAAGCATCAAAAATTATTCAATAACTAATATATTATTCATATAACTAAATGAATATATAATGAAAAATATATTTTCTTATATTTATTTTATAAATATAAATCTTTCTTTCTTTCTTTCAAACTATTCGCCATTTCCCGCATTAGCGAGGTAGCGTTAAGAACAGAGGACTGGGCCTTTGAGGGAATACCCTCACCTGGCCAAATTCTCTGTTCCTTCTTTTGAAAAAAAAAAAAAAAAAAAAAAAAAAAAAAAAAAAAACGAGAGGGGAGGATTTCCAGCCCCCCGCTCCCTAAATATAAATATAGATATAAATAAAAATACATACTTTATTGCTGTCTCCCACGTTAGCGAGGTAGTGCAAGGAAACAGACGAAAGAATGGCCCAACCCACCCACATACACATGTATATACATACACGTCCACACACACACATATACATACCTATACATCTCAACGTATACATATATATACACACACAGACATATACATATATACACATGTACATAATTCATACTGTCTGCCCTTATTCATTCCCGTCGCCACCCTGCCACACATGAAATGACAAGCCCCTCCCCCCACATGTGCACGAGGTAGCACTAGGAAAAGACAACAAAGGCCATATTCGTTCACACTTAGTCTCTAGCTGTCATGTATAATGCACCAAAACCACAGCTCCCTTTCCACATCCAGGCCCCACAAAACTTTCCATGGTTTACCCCAGACGCTTCACATGCCCTGGTTCAATCCATTGATTTTCTTATTTATATCTTTATCTATTTATTAAACTTTATCGCTGTCTTCCAAGTCAGCGAGGTAGCTCAAGGAAACAGACGAAAAAATGGCCCAACCCACCCACATACACATGTATATACATAAATGCCCACACATGCACATTTTTTTCATACTATTCACCATTTCCCGCATTAGCGAGGTAGCATTAAGAACAGAGGACTGAGCCCTTGAGGGAAATCCTCGCTTGGGCATATACATACCTATACATCTAAACACATACATACATGTACATATACAGACATATACATTTATACACATGTACATATTCATATATGCTACCTTCATCCACTCCCGTCGCCACCCCACCACACATGAAATGGCACCCCCCTCCCCCTGTGCGCATGCGAGGTAGCGCTAGGAAAAGACAACAAAGGCCACGTTCGTTCACACTCAGTCTCTTGCTGTCATGTGTGGATGGGTCTTTCTTTGCTTGTTTCCCGGTGCTACTTCGCTGTTGCAGGAAACAGCAATCAAGTATAATAGAAAGAAAATAATAACAATTCTACCTCATATCTTAATATCTATCTTTAAATCAATTTTCAATTTTTTCCTACTTTATGTCATTACCCCATGTCAAGGATAATATCAATTTGCTGTGTTTAAAATGGTTAAACATTCATTCATTCAGAAATCTTACCATTTAGTTTAGTGCAGCACAAGTAAATCTTAAATACCTTGGAGAGTTGGCATATGTGGCTTATAACAAAGGAACTCTGTTGGACGCTGGGCTGCATGGAGAAGCAACAAAGATTCTTGAGCTGGTTTAATAACAGATTCCATATGACCATACAAAACAGACAGATCCATTCCTGCTCCTAAAAGTTTTGATGTGATATATGGAGTCATCAACACTTTTTCATCTTTGTCAGTAAGGGGTATTAGACTTGTACAATCTTTCCCAAGAGCCATCAGGTAAAGGCACAGTTCACGGCTCAAGACAGGTTCTCGGAAGAGAAAGGTATTACCCATTAGAAGCCTGTGCGAATGGCTGTAACAAAGACTACCTCTTCGTGTTCTATGAAGTCTGAATGGGTCCATTTCATCCACTGAATGACATGGTTGAGGTTCCTGAAATGTATGAATAATAATGAGATTCATATATGAGCACATGCATACATATGAAAATATGTCTATTATGCATTAATTACTACACAAAGAATGAGTAAGACAAATATGTCCTTAAATACCTTTCCTAAAAAACATGCATCATATGTATGTAAAAGATATGAATGACAGAGCGGACAGAGGAACAAGAAAAGTAGGTTTTCAATACTGAAAAACATTTTCTTTCTGAAATGGCATCTTTCAAACACTGAGAGAACAGCTCAAAATAGTATACTGGTTAAAGCTTGTTCAGTTTATTCAATGAGGAGGCAATAGCCTAACTCACAACTTTGTAAATGGTTCAATGGTGTCCTGGACAGGATCCAATCTCAGCCAATCGGCAAATGCCACCAGGCTGATATCACCAGACCAACCTCCTACCAAATGCTTGAGATCTCAAACATTTCACAGATCGTGGGTGCCAGCTCACTGTAGGGTCATGGTTGTAAAAGTTTTTTTTGGTGATAAAAAAAAAAGGAAAAAGTACTTATGTGATACCGCTTTGAAGAGAAAAGGTATTTCAACCTTCCAAAACACATTTCTCTTTTCCAGTGTCACATGACCACAGAGAGCATACCTATGTGAAAAAGGGTTGGAGAAAATCTTTCACTGAAAACTACCCTTAAAACAAAGACCATTCTGAGGTCAATCAGAGGATCTCTGGATATTGCTTCTTCTTAAAGAGGAATCTAGAACAACAGGAATGTCCACAATGTCAAACAATTGGGTAACAGCTGACAAAGGTGAAGAAGGGTGTAAAACACTTTCCTGATATCCTTCAATGAAACATTCTAGGGGAAGAATAAGGTAAAGACCACCTTAAAGAAAGAGAAACACTTATGATTTGCATAACACCATACCAAATGGATGATGTTTGGATAAGTGAAAAGTTAAATAAAAACTTCAAAAGTGTTTTCACAGTGGAAGATACTATTGTCCCAACACCTATGATACAAAATGGGGGGTCTTCGAAGGCAATACAACATCAAGAATAGACATAAATCAAGATCCATACATCAAGACGCATATATCCTCATCAATCTTTCCTCACTCATTCTCTCGATATATCCAAACCATTTCAGCACGCCCTATGTTCTCTCAACCACACATCTATCTTACCCTTTTATTACTTAATGAAAGCACCTCACATCAAACTCTCCTCAAACATGTCATTTCCAATTCATCCACCCTTCCTTGTGCAGCCTTATCTATACCCAAAGTCTCGCATCCATTTAATCTCATTGGGACTACTATTCCTTCAAGCATACCTATTTTTGCTCTCCCAGATAATGTCCTCTCTTTCCACACCATCTTCAGTGCTCCCAGGACCTTGCCCCTTGCCTATCCTATGACTCACATCAGCTTATACATATAAGTGTCATCAGCTTATCCCAAATGATGTTACACCATGAGCAGTAATGCTGGAAAATAAAATCCCAAATAACTAGAATATAAAATGCAAATCTATAACAAGATGCAGTATGAGTATGCATGAGTACATCATAAATAACTGAAAAAAGAAAGGGATATCAATCTAAAGAAGCCAGCTCTACAGCAGTGGCTGAATGGCACGTCCAGGCACCACAAGAACCAATAAAAAATGTGTTAGTGAAGCTTCAAGTAGCCAGTAATAGGTGGGTCCAGTGACATCATCCAAGTAACAGTTGCTGACTGGCAGAAAGTGGCCCCTATTCAGTCAACCATTTTGCTGTGGACACCATTAAGTTGATCACCATGTGTGAATTAGGCTGCTGCCTCCTCAGCAAATGAGGCTAAACAAATCTTAGGTGGTACATAACCAAGTGATGTTCTCTCAATGCTTGTGAGACAGACAGCAAAGGAAAGAAAGTATATGAAAAGGACACAGTACGTATTGCAAAAGAGAGAAAACTAAAAGAACATAGTACAGACTTCAAAGGAGAGAAAGTAAACTAAAAGAACAGAGATAGCATGTAGATAAGTGGAGAGCTATTAACAGTATAAGCATCGTCTACAAAAAATTTTGAAATGAGGTCTGGAATGTAAAAATACATCAGCTGAAAATATCTAACTACCTTACTGTTACTATCACTTAAGAATACTTGGTCCCAATTCTTCCTATGAATATCATGGGAATTAATCCTTTAACAGCAGGCATCATCTATAAAGTCCAGAATGGTGTGAAATCTTTTTTAAAATGATAGATACACATGCAAAACTAAGAGTAAATACTCAGAGTTATATAAATACCTTTGAGGTGGGCTGGTCCACTCATGAGTTAGGAGCAGAGGGACATATGGATGACATGTCTAAGGTGTCTGACACCTCCCAGTGTAAGAGAGGGCATAAAGACGTTTCTTTCTTTCTCTTGGGCTTGTTTTCCCTCTGTAACCATTCTTTCATACAAAGGCACAGCATTGGTGGTGAATAACATACATACTTTTTAAAACATTACACTGATTCCAAAAATGTGTGTGAGGTAGATGTGAGGCTGTCACATGTGGAGAAGGATATTGAAAGATTTGTTTCCTTCTTTATCTTAAACTTAGTTCCACACTCTTTTCTGATTTCACACACTGGCACAGCACTGGTAGTGAATAACATGAATATACTTGAAAATACCATACACATTAAAATGAGAGTAACAACTGTACATGTGCAGAGAATACTGGAGGAGTTTTTCTTTGGAAATTCTATTGCTCTTTACCAATCACATGTTATCGAAGTCTTCCATCACTCCAGGATTCTATATAGAGAAAATCAGGGACAACTGTCATACAACATCTTCCATCTGTGCAAAGGGGGTGGCAATGCTGCCCAAGCTAGCCTCCCTCACCTTACATACTCCTGCTAAAAGTACTCTCCAAAGTACTTCTTCACAAAGTACTCCAGACTACTTCTAAAAAAGTACTCCAAAGTAATGCTTCACAATTCTTATTTTCCCAAGTATAAGTATTCCACCTCAGTACTTAAGTCATCCAACAATCTATAAATTTTTCATGGGGTCTGTGGTTAAGAATGACCTGCATGTAGATGGCAGCACACTTATAATACTAGTTGTGGGGGTACTGAGGTAAGCAGAATTTTTTCCCATATTGCCCGTGTGACTGAAGAGACCTTTAGTCTATAGGATACTAATGGTATATCAAATACAGCTGAACAATTATCAGGGGCAGGAGAAGGTAAGGCTTCTGCTGATGTAGCCTGCCATTCCCCTGTACCTCATCAATTGAAGTGAGCTGCTATTTAAGGGTAGATATACAACTTTGAAATCTTAAAACATAATTATTCATAAGTATCAACTCAATATCTAATCAACATAATACATAGTCAAATTCATAATTCACCTGAATAACATGACTAGATGTCATAGAGATCAGAATACTCTACAACCACAAAAACTCTCATTTGTAGTTTTTTAGTAGTTTCACTGCCCAGCTCCATCTAATCCTCACACAACTTTGACCTTGCAATCTAAAAACACTGGAAGCATGAAATCATATGAATGATTGCCTTGAAATATCACAGTTCCCTGTCTTTCTTCATACATGTTCACCACATCCCAAATGAGCAAGGAAGAATCCAGAACAGATGAGTGTTCCTTAGAGGAAAAATCCTCACTTGGCTCTCTCCTCTCTTCCTTCTTTTCGAATGTAATAACGGAAAGGAGTTCAAGCCCCAGCTCCCACCCATCTTAGTTACCTTCTACAATATCCACAGGAGATATGTCAGCAGCATTCTTTTCCCCCATGTTTGAAAATATATATGAAGAAGTCAGAGAGGCAGTAAACAGAGACAGATGGAGGTAAAAATATAGTGAATGGCAAGAAATGGTTGATATTTTCACTATCCTCCATGGATGGCCTATCTTTTTCCAAAAGAAAAATTTTCCCCATAGATAACAGTTTCCTAAATAATATCCAACAATAAAAAAGGCAAAAAGGCAAAGGGGATAAGAGTGAGTGCTCAAATTACAGAGGTATAAGTTTGTTGAGTATTCCTGGTAAATTATATGGGAGGGTATTGATTGAGAGGGTGAAGGCATGTACAGAGCATCAGATTGGGGAAGAGCAGTGTGGTTTCAGAAGTGGTAGAGGATGTGTGGATCAGGTGTTTGCTTTGAAGAAAGTATGTGAGAAATACTTACAAAAGCAAATGGATTTGTATGTAGCATTTATGGATCTGGAGAAGGCATATGATAGAGTTGATAGAGATGCTCTGTGGAAGGTATTAAGAATATAGGTGCGGGAGGCAAGTTGTTAGAAGCAGTGAAAAGTTTTTATCGAGGATGTAAGGCATGTGTACGTGTAGGAAAAGAGGAAAGTGATTGGTTCTCAGTGAATGTAGGTTTGCGGCAGGGGTGTGTGATGTCTCCATGGTTGTTTAATTTGGTTATGGATGAGGTTGTTAGGGAAGTGAAAGCAAGAGTTTTGGAAAGAGGGGCAAGTATGAAGTCTGTTGGGGATGAGAGAGCTTGGGAAGTGAGTCAGTTGTTGTTCGCTGATGATACAGCGCTGGTGGCTGATTCATGTGAGAAACTGCAGAAGCTGGTGACTGAGTTTGGTAAAAGGTGTGAAAGAAGAAAGTTAAGAGTAAATGTGAATAAGAGCAAGGCAATTAGGTACAGTAGGGTTGAGGGTCAAGTCAATTGGGAGGTAAGTTTGAATGGAGAAAAACTGGAGGAAGTAAAGTGTTTTAGATATCTGGGAGTGGATCTGGCAGCGGATGGAACCATGGAAGTGGAAGTGGATCGTAGGGTGGGGGAGGGGTCGAAAATTCTGGGAGCCTTGAAGAATGTGTAGAAGTCGAGAACATTATCTCGGAAAGCAAAAATGGGTATGTTTGAATGAATAGTGGTTCCAACAATGTTGTATGGTTGCGAGGCGTGGGCTATGGATAGAGTTGTGCGCAGGAGGATGGATGTGCTGGACATGAGATGTCTGAGGACAATGTGTGGTGTGAGGTGGTTGGATCGAGTAAGTAACGTAAGGGTAATAGAGATGTGTGGAAATAATTCTAAGCAAAATCCCTCTACCTAAATCATTTGTTTTACAACCAGGAGAATCACAAACTTAACTATTTTTTAGCCCTATAAAGGAGTGCCTGACAATGGCATAGCCAATATGTGTGACAATTTGACTTCCTACAGTGGGCGTCTATAATGACTATGCAGTACCATGTGTCTCTACAGTTCACTGCCGAGGAAAGGGAAATCAACAATTGCAATTTCTGTATATCATAACAACACTGATAACAAATGGAAAATTACCTCACTGTAGTAGTAATCTGTGTGACCAAGCAGAAGGTATGATGGAGAACTTTTCTTGATAGAACCCACGGCAGGAACCATAACACTAACCGAGTGACAAGTCAGCGAGTCCACAAAAATTGTGACCTGAAAATAATACCACAGACTCACAGCACAACTGCACATATATTACAATGATATACAAAAAGTATTTCATTTCCAGTGATCCAAAGTACAATTGCCCATTAATACTATATTTTCTAGAAAAAGCTGCATAAAAGATAACACTGTAAAGCAGTGAGCTTACCACCCTCTTCTGCATACGGTATACTATTCAAGTAATAGTGTGTAATTCACAGTAAGGCATATTTCACATAGTCTTCCCTCCATGTATCTAAGGCACAGTGACATCCAACTGAACAGGAATGCAATACAGAGAGGAAATAAAGGTATGAAGAGTGAACTGATGAAGGTAGAATGAGAAAACTACAAGCAGTTGTTGATTAATGGTATCGTGTTCCTGTAAAATGTGGTGTTAATCAAACAACATTAATCAGAACAATATTCAAAATAAACACCATGTTGTAAATTATGGTTGTACTCAGAGACAAAAGATCAAAAACGTTTTTCTTTTTGAAAAACAAGGCTGACTAGAAAAACAATAACACATTACAAAAGTAAATAAACATTCTTATGTGGCTTATTGTGCATGAATGATAATCCAACTCAGCATGGCTGGTGTTTAATCTAAAAAGTTAAAGTTCCCACTGATTAATAAAAAAATTACCCAAGAACTTTTCTGTTAAATCAAAGAAAGAAGCAATTTTTCTTCATATTACCGAGGTAGCACCATGAACAGACAAAAGAACAGTCTTATCTGTCCAAAAACAGTAACACTACTCAAGGATTCATTTCAACTGTTTATCAATATAACTGCTAAACAATGTTACTTAAAATGATATAAATCAAGAACTACCTGTACAGTAATTCAATGAAGCAAATGGAAGCAGAGCAGGTGGGGAAGGTAAATCACAATGACATGTGGTAAGGACTATAAGCAAGATATGTGAGGAGCTACATGCACCAGTGAATTAATAAGATATTCTCAGGGAAATTCCACAAATTTCATCATATTGCAAATATAGAAACAAGTCTTTATATGATAACTCTAACTTGTAACTGAAAAGATATGAACTGTGTAAACCTTACCTTATAAAACTTGTTCAGATTAGCAGCTGAATAACCATTAGCATGGGACAACTAATTTCTTAGGGATAACAGATTTTCATGAGCAAGATACAGACTACCTTTGATCTGCCAATTAGCAGTGCTGAAATCCAATCTAAAGTTTAACATAACCTAACCTTCACCAGATTCATTTTCCATTGCTTCACTATCTTTAAAGACCATTGTACTAGTCAAATGAAAGATGACAAAACATCTGGTGCTGGTATGAGAAACTGAAACTGATTTGATTTTCAGCTCCTGAATAGTTAAGTCTAGTAGATGAGGTGGTTACTGTCATTTCAATGATTGGTTTCCTTTCCTAACACAGCCATTCCAAACTAGTTCAATTTGTGAGGGTTAAGTTTTTCTTACCTTCTCACCTTTTCCCACCTCAGTGATATACCACTTCATTATTAGTTTGAGTATTAGTGTTTAGAATTCAACCAGAGATTTAAATGAGAATACTAAGCCAGTTAATGACATCATTCCTATATCATGGAAGATATAACATGACTTTTAAATCATTAGGAATATAATTCAAAAGACTGCATATTTACATTATTCTTTTTAATGAACATTATCAATCTATCTATCTTTCTATATCTCTGACAACTGTTCCAATTGGAACTTCCTCAAAGGAGTGGCCACAGCATTAAAGTCTCCACAACTAAAGAACTCCAGTGCTGCTTCTTAGCCTTTAGTGCCTCACACTTAACAGGCCAATGGCAAAGAGCAAGTCTAGTGCAGTGTTTGCATAGGCTACTGCCTAATGTTCCTAACAACTACTTCTATCTAATGCTCCAACCTACTACTTCTACCTAATATTTGTACCTAATAATCCTGCTAAATGTTCCTACCTACTACTTTTATCAACTGCTCCTACCATTTTGCCAAAAGGTAGGCCAAGCACATAGTGCTCACTGCAGGAAAATCTACAGTTATGAAGAATTAGCTGTGTAAGTCAAGTGTTGTCAAGGAGAGATTGTATGTTGTGGACAGCAATGCCAGTAGCCCTCATGTTAGTGAGGAAGAAAGAAAACACAGCTACCTGGGTCAGAGGAGTGCAACTTGACAACCACTAAAGTGCTGGCTCACTATGCAGATGTCACTAATCCTCCTGATATCCAGACGGGTAGTACTGGTAATATAACTCCCTGGTCGTCGGCTGCCTACAACTACTACCTACTTCTTGGTGTTAACTCAAAATGCAGAACACTGAAAAAATTGCTTTAAACATCTAAATTGCATTCTCTAACCTAAATGATCAGAAGTTTTTGCATTACCTTCAGACTTCCTCCCCTTCTGACATTGATAGTAGGTACACAGAAAGCCACATGATGCCAATCTCCGTCACAAAGTCCTGCTCTCATCACCATACCTTGACTAAGTACAGCACTCTCTCTGTCAACCTCCCGTGATACACACACTTGCAAGCAATCTTCCAGGAGATTTGGAAATAGAAAGAAATTACATTTATCAAGAATAAATGGTTGCTCCATTTTTTCAGGGGAGGGGAGTGAGAAAGAAATATATCTGAAAAAATAACAATGATGAATAAAGAGCAAGACAATCAGAGATAAACACAGACAACATGAAAAGGAGAAAAAAAAAATGTTAAAGGTATCTTCCTTGACCTGAAAGAACTCCAGGGGCCCTTTCACCACAACAACCCAATCTGGGAACAGGATCTGAGAGAGAAAAGGAATATATAGAGAAAAAGACATAGGTAAAAATGATAAAAAAAAAATGAAAAAGCAGAGGGGCAAAAAGGGAGAAAGAAAAATAAAAAGGAAGAGAAAGATAAAGTACCTACCTAAAAGTTCCTATGATAAGATTGTGCCACCTAACTTGCTTGCTTGAAAATGCTGTATTTCTCTGCTGCCATTTACATTGTATAGCTGTCAATTCTGAGATCATCTGTGACTGTCTCTATCAATCATGATTTTTTCAAATGCATCAGCAAAGACAACATGAAGATTTTGAATCTACCATGGTAGTTCACTGAAGAGGCTTTCCATCTTTCTCAGTGAATTCTCATAAACTGTCATTATTGAAATCAATTCTGTTTGTTCCATAATATCACTGCTCTCTTCATCAATCTACTTCCTTGTATCTGGGACACTTTCAGTCCAAGGCAGCTTGGTTTCAGTACATTACACATGAAAACTAGAGAATGAACGTGAGCAAATACAGCCTTTCTTCACTTGTTTCTGGCACGACCTCACAAATGCGGGAAAAGGAAATGAAATAGGAAAAGATAAAACACTATCTTTCATTCCTTTCATTTGTTGCCCTGCATATATCATCAAAAACCTTTCTCTTCTAAGGGGCAATGCTCAAGTTGTTTCAGTCTCTTACAGTAATTCATCAGCCACAATCCTTCAGTTTTGCTTGTGAAGTACTTCTCAGTTCTTTATTGTACATTTCATCCTGCTTTGGTGGTAGCCATATGCTACATGAGTATTATATTTTGCTTCATAGAGAATATCTACACACTGAACTACATAAGAAAACCTCCAGGAGTTTCCCAATAAGATGGGCTAGCACACAGTGTTTACTGTACATCTTGCTTGTTTAATAGTATTTCTTCTGTCATCCATAACACACATTTCATAATTCATACTCCTGCTAGCTACGGTGTACCAAGAAAGTATTATACTTCTCTGTAATTGTGTTATCATCATTAACAAAAGTGGCAAAAACTGAAAACTGGAAGAGAGAGAGAGAGAGAGAGAGAGAGAGAGAGAGAGAGAGAGAGAGAGAGAGAGAGAGAGAGAGAGAGAGAGAGAGAGAGAGAGAGAGAGAGAGAGAGAGAGAGAGAGAGGAGATTGAACTGATTAAGGGAAACATTCAAAAACTAAGGCACATATGTATGATGTTAGATTATAAGCACATTCATATAAGACATATCTTTCTAATACAGTATCAGGACTTGTTACAAAGTGCTAACACTGCATTATAGCTTAGTTTTGTATGTTGTGCAATACTAATAAATAGATTATATCAGTGTCTTTCATACAGCAAAGTTTTGTGAACTACATTATTTTCATTGTCCTCTCTTGATACTGAGTTCTAACAGAAGAGTACAGAATCTATTTAATTTTTTCAATGTAATTACCTGTCTTTGGAAGAAGTATACTCATAATTGTGCTGACACAAATGATGACCTTAATAGTCTCCTTATATATAAGAAAGTAAGCCTTAAGTTCATAATGTCAGTCATCCAATCAATAGGCTTAAATCCAACCCATGATTAATACTATAGATCAGTTTATTTTCTGCATCATTTCACAGGCTAACTGGCCACATCACTGATTCTAACTCATTTACAATTCTGGTCTCTAACCTCTCCATGACCAGGTAATTACTATAACCACTTGAGAAGTTTACTCACAGGTTAAGTTTTGAAAACCATTTTCCAAAGCATTAACTAAAAAAGTTATATATCATAAAAATGCTTTTAACATATCTAATGCAATATCAGAATGTTAATTGAAATGCAGAATGCACTCTAATGCTTCTGGTCCAGTGCCCTAAATTCTTTTGACTCCCATAATCCAGCACTTATCACTTAGGACACAAAATAGTATGCTGCTGTTCAACTAACCTTGCAAGGGATCTAGCCAAAGAGAAAACATAAGATGCTGTGTTCCAACAGACAACACATGGAGTTTGTTCAGATTAAGTTCACTACTCACAGATGCATTTGATGTGGCACCACCTGTGAAGAGTAGCAGAAATTTGAGATCCTAACATCTTCAGATGCACTTGGGGACATAAAATAACTAAGAAACATTCTACTTGTCTTTTTTTTTCATACACATTCACCATTTCCCACGTTTGCGAGGTAGCGTTAAGAACAGAGGACTGAGCCTTAAGAGGGAATATCCTCACTTGGCCCCCTTCTCTGGGGTGGATCAAATGCATACAGGAAAGCAACTTTCGAGGGAATTAACCTTGCAGGACTGAAGTACTCAATCCAGCAGGCTGGCAAAAAACAGGGACACCAATTCCAAGATGGATGACTTGCTGTCATGCTTGGCTGACTGAACTTATTTGGCAAAATATACAATCTAACTTCATCAAGGAAAGCATAACAAGTATAGACATAAATGTATATTTCTAATGCAGCCCTTATGTCAAAATCAATATTACTCACGTGAAAAGTTACACCTGGCTCCAACATCAAAGTAGCTTTCTGATCTACAGCTCACGATCAAGCTTGACTGAGGGGAAAATCGTTGCTTATTTTCCATTCCTGACCTGTGACAGACAAATGTATAAATTTCATATTTATAAAATCCATCTCAGTCTCTTACTACATCCATCCTTAGAATCTTTATCCTCATACAGTAAGATATGAAAAAAATGTTATGCATGAACAAAGACTAACATACAAATAGCTACTATGGCCATATCAAATTTTTTCTACATAAGGATGGAAAATGTACCAAAACTAATATGTTCATCAAGTAGATGTAATCTTCTTCATGCTAACATAATATCATCTTTGTAATCCTTCCAAAATTTGCACACTTTGATACTATAGCTGTTATTGATAAGGGGTTTTGAGGAAAAAAAATATTTCTCACAGTATATCTCCAGAGCAATGTTAATACTTCATTGCTTATAAACACAGTTCCTTCACAGATGCTGATTCACCTGACTTTTCCCAGACTATCCCTATCCAAAATATCCATATCTTTCCTTGAAAAATAACAGCAAGAGAACCTTTAATTGACACTTTCAATCATTTACATATTATGAATTACTAATTACAACCTATAGAGCAATACTTAACTAAACAGCCACAAATACAACATTGAATTTTCAAGTTTCTCTTATGATGAAGTGCTTGAAAAACTGCAAATTTACAAGGCTTGATTTTAGGCCAAGAAATCATTAATTTATGATATGCCTTATGCACAGGTCCACCCACGTTTTTGAGGGTAATGGAACAATAAATGGGGTAATAAAGCTCCATATTCTATGGCATATAAAACTCATTTTTATATATTCATTCATTATACTTGATTGCCATTTCCCACATCATATACAGTATATTTCCATTCAGTTATTTATTCAAATCAATTAGGATAGAATTTTATTGTAATAAAAGTTCTTTTTAGCTGAAAATCATTTGAAAAGCAATTACAGTAACATCTTTTGAGTAACAAAAGAAAGTGAAAGTTGGTTGTTTTCATCATGATTTTATCCCACTTTCCATTGTAATACATATGTCATTTCAGCAAAAATATGACATTTCCCTGAATGTATTATATCAAGCACAGTACAAATAGAACATCAGTGTAATGCTACAGTATCTTAACCAAAAACTATTAAAAAACTAGTAACATCTCTTAAACATTGGAAGGTTAGGTAAAGTCTTTTGTTTTTTGTCATGTATTTATTCTTTATCATACTTATTCGCTGTCTCCCACATTTGCAAAGTAGCACAAGGAAACAGACTGAAGAATGGCCCAATCCACCCAGATACACATACATATACATAAATGCCCACACATGCACATATACATACCTATATATTTCAATGGACACACACACATACATATACATACACAGACATATACATATATATACATGTACACAATCATACTTGCTGCACCCCTTCCATTCCTGTCGCTACCCTGCCACACATGAAATCGCACCCCCTTCCCCCCACACGCACGCAAGGTAGCACTAGGAAAAGACCACAAAGGCTACAATCACTCACACTCAATCTCTAGCAGCTATGAGTAATGCACCGAAACCACAGCTCCCTTTCCACATCCAAGCCCCACAGAACTTTCCATGGTTTATCCCAGACACTTCACATGCCCTGGTCCAATCCACTGACAGCACATCCACCCCGGTATACCACATCGTTCCAATTCACTCTATTCTTTGCACGCCTTTTCACCCTCCTGTATGTTCAGGCCCCGATCGCTCAAAATCTTTTTCACTCCATCCTTCCACCTCCAAATTGATCTCATACTTCTCGTTCCCTCCACCTCTGACACACATATCCCCTTTGTAAATCTTTCCTTAGTCATTCTCTCCATGTGGCCAAACCATTTCAATACACCCTCTTCTGCTCTCTCAACCACACTTTTTATTACCACACGTCTCTCTTACCCTTTCATTACTTACTCGATCAAACCACTTCACACCACATATTGTCCTTAAACATTTCATTTCCAACACATCCATCCTCCTCTGCACAACCCTACCTATAGCCCATGCCTCGCAACCATATAACATTGTTGGAACCACAATTCCTTCAAACATACTCATTTTTGCTCTCCAAGATAACATTCTCGCCTTCCACACATTCTTCAATCCTCCCAGTACCTTCACCCCCTCCCCCACTCTGTGACTCACTTTCACTTCTATGGTTCCATCCACTGTTAAATCCACTCCCAGATATCTAAAACACTTCACTTCCTCCAGTTTTTCTCCATTCAAAATTACCTCCTAATTAACTTGTCCTTCAACCCTACTGAACCTAATAACCTTGCTCTTATTCACATTTACTCTCAGCTTTCTTCTTTCACACACTTTACCAAACTCAGTCACCAACTTCTGCAGCTTATCACGCGAATCAGTCACCAGTGCTGTATCACCAGCGAACAACAACTGACTCACTTCCCAAGTCCTCTCATCCACAACAGACTGCATAATTGCCCCCTCTTTCCAAAACTCTTGCATTCACCTCCCTAACAACCCCATCCATAAACAAATTAAACAACCATGGAGACATCATGAACCCCTGCCGCAAACCGACATTCACTGGGAACCAATCACTTTCTTCTCTTCCTACTTGTACACATGCCTCACATCCTCGATAAAAACTTTTCACTGCTTCTACCAACTTGCCTCCCACACCATATACTCTTAATACCTTCCACAGAGCCTCACTATAAAGTCTATCATATACCTTCTCCAGATCCATAAATGCTACAAACAAATCCGTCTGTTTTTCTAAGTATTTCTCATTTACATTCTTCAAAGCAAACACCTGATCCACACATCCTCTACCATTTCTAAAACCACACTGCTCTTCCCTAATCTGATGCTCTATACATGCCTTTGCCCTCTCAATCAATAACCTCCAACATAATTTCCCAGGAATACTCAACAAACTTATACCTCTGAAATTTGAACACTCGCCTTTATCCCCTTTGCCTTTGCACAATGGCACTATGCATGCATTGCGCCAATCCTCAGGCACTGCACCATGAACCATACATACAATGAATATCCTTAACAACCAGTCAACAACCTAATCATCACCTTTTTTACTAAATTCCACTGAAATACCATCCAAACCGGCCGCCTTGCCAACTTTCATCTTTCGCAAAGCTTTCACTACCTCTTCTCTGTATTTCATCCTATTTCATATTGAAATACAACATGTTTTAGCAAAACTACTACTTATTTCTGAGAATCTATTCATTTAGGAACAGTCAAGGTAAAATATACTTGTGGTGTAAGTTTTTTAATTGAAAACAATGCAAAAAACATGACGTCTAGCTGATATGGCACACACCTGGTTGCGGAGGCTTTGCCTTTGCATCAGCCCTTCCTAAGCAGCCTTTAATATTATCATATGTTGAAACTGTATTCATATTCTTACTGTCTTGCTTCTTATTTTCCAGAAATATGATGTCTGTATACAATAAAATCTTACAGTACTTTTAATTTACAAGTATCCATTTTTACAAATACATAAGACACCAAACAAATAAAGACTGTTTTAATCTAATTATTGGCAGGATGCCATTAGACCAGCTTACACTTCCAACAGTATTTCAAGTCAGACACAGCATTGTCTTTCACATTTTCAGTGTCTCCATTTCTGCTATTTTTTTTCCTGTGGGCTTTGCACAATATTTCCTGCTATAGTGCACTGTTTTACCCACAGTATTGTAAAACAATTTTGGAAAAGAAATACTCAGTAACTTAAAATCTTACATGGGAAAATCTAGAAACTGGCAACTGTGTGCAGATGACCTGACTTGCATCACAAGTGACCTACGTGTAATGGCTATTTCAAATTCTGTCTCATCATAGTGCAGACGTCCTTGACCCATATTCTCTTCAGCATGGATTCAAGAAGAGACTAGTTCACAGAAAAGTTTGAGCTCCAAGTAACTGAATATGCATAACAGACTAACAACTGTGCAGCAGCAAGGGAATTTAAAGTATCCAAAAAAAGCTAGGGACTGGAGAAATCTCTCCATACAACTTAAGCATATGCTGAAAAAGAAATGTGCTAACAGAGGAAAGTGTAACAAGCGCCTACAGTTGGAAGTTGAAGTGGCAAAGTATATTAGGGAATAATGCCAGAATGGATATCATGTTTCCTGAGGGTCTATTTGAATCTTTGCCTTGAAACTAGCAAGGAAATTAGGCATCATAGATATAAAGGCGAGTCATGGTTGGTGCACAAGATTTATGAAAAGAAATGATTTTGTACCAAGATGGAGAACAAAAATGTCACAATGTCTTCCACAAGAACATGATGACAAGGTAAATACTTTTCATATTTGAAGGTAAAAGTTGCTCCTATCCCTTCCCATTACATATGGATTTCAACCTAATGAAACTATTACCCATGTATAGGTCGATCCCCTATTTTTGCCTAAAAATTTAGTCTTAAAAACTTGAACTATACATGAATATATATATAGGGAACAGTAATTACGTAAAATAAACAATAAGAAAAATATATATATGAGAGGATGGGCCATTCTTCGTCTGTTTCCTGGTGCTACCTCACTGATGCAGGAAACGGCAATCAAGTATAGGGATAGGACAGGGATGAGGAGCTGCGGTTTCAGTGCATTACACATGACAGCTAGAGACTGAGTGTGAACAAATGTGGCCATTTTTTGTCTGTCTTCCTGGTGCTACCTCACTGAAGCAGGGGGTAGTGCCAATTCCTTCATGTACATAAGAGAGTATCAGGATATTAAACTGCACATAATCTAAAGTTTAGTTATTTAGAGATCATACAAAACAACAATCTTTGAAATTCAAATATTCATACCTGTCACGTATACAAAGCCACATTGTACTGGCAAGGCCAGAGTTGTAGGGGGACCAATCAAGAGTGCGGGGTACTGGGCACGCCACACAAGATATTGCTACACAAGAAATGATTCCTGTTAAGAAAAAAATTAATTACTGTACTTACAAAATCAAAATAAATATTCAACTAATCACTTTACACAACATTTTTCTTCTTTCATTCTTTTATACTGTTCACTGTTTCCCACCCACTGCAAAGTAGCATCAGGAACTGATAACCGAGTCTTGGAAGAAAACTCTGCACTTGACTCCCTCCTGTGTTCCTTTGTATGGAAAGTAACAATACAGGAGGATTTCCAGCTCTACCACTCCCTCCTTTCTTAGTTGCCTTCCAAAACATTAATACATAACATACTAAAACATTTAATACAATTAATAAACAGATAAAATATTTATTCCTAAAGTTTAATGATTTCATACAAATCCTGTCTCTCTAAAAACATGAGTTTAAAGGCAACCAAACATTGGGAAAAAAAGCTTTTTGATAAGTGTGTCATTACAAAAAGGCTTATTACGAAAATAATGGGATACAGTATTTATTTATTCTATCTATACCCCTGACACCTGTAATTGTGAACAATACTTAGATAATGAAATGTAGCAGAATACTTGGAGTGTGAGTGAGATAAGAGAGAACATAGAGGAAGTGGAGTGCTTCACATTCCTAGGAGTGTACATGGCACTAGCTGAAACCATGGTAAATGAAGTGAGCCATAGGATGGGAAGGGGGATAAGGTCCTGGATATAATAAGAAGCATGTAAGAGAGGTCAGAGTCTGTTTGGGCAAAGATGGATATATATGAAGGCATACAAATGCCATCGACGTTGTATGGATATTATTCCTAGCCAGAAATACAAAAGTACAGAAAAGGGTGATCATACTGAATGTAATATGCCTGAAGACAATGTACAGTGTAAGGTGGACTGATAATATAAATAATGTCAATATACAAGCAACATGTGGTTGTTAGAGCAATCTGAGAACTAACCAGGTTAAGCTGATTTGGTATGATCATGTGAAGATAGTAGGCAAAATAAAATTGTTGAGGAGGATCGGTGTATCAGAAGTGGAAGGAGCCAGGGAATGGGCAGATACGGGATACAAAAAGATGGAGCAAAGGAAACTTTGGGTATTGTGGCCTGAACATTCAGGATGGTGAGAGTCATGCCTGGGATAGAATAAATCATATCAATGTGGTATATGTAAGGTGACACGCTGTCAGTGGGTTAAACCAAGGCACATGAAGTGATTATGGAATACCACAGAATAATCTGTGGGGTTTCACCGTGCAATATAGGCACCAGTTTCATTATATCATACATAATATCTAATATTTCTGTATGATAACCCTTTTCTGTACTTTTGTATTTCTGGTTAAGAATAATATCCATACAACATCGATGGGACTTGTATGCCTTCATATATATCCATGTATGTGAGAAATACTTAGAAAAGCAAATGGATTTGTATGTAGCATTTATGGATCTGGAAAAGGCATATGATAGAGTTGACAGAGATGCTCTGTAGAAGGTATTAAGAATATGTGGTGTGGGAGGCAAGTTGTTAGAAGCAGTGAAAAGTTTTTATCGAGGATGTAAGGCATGTGTACATGTAGGAAGAGAGGAAAGTGGTTGGTTCTCAGTGAATGTAGGTTTGTGGCAGGGGTAACTGATGTCTCTATGGTTGTTTAATTTGTTTATGGATGGGGTTGGTAGGGAGGTGAATGCAAGAGTTTTGGAAAGGGGCAAGTATGCAGTCTGTTGTGGATGAGAGAGCTTGGGAAATGAGTCAGTTGTTGTTCACTGACGATACAGCGCTGGTGGCTGATTCATGTGAGAAACTGCAGAAGCTGGTGAGTGAGTTTGGTAAAGTGTGTGAAAGAAGAAAGTTGAGAGTAAATGTGAATAAGAGCAAGGTTATTAGGTACAGTAGGGTTGAGGGTCAAATCAACTGGGAGATAAGTTTGAATGGAGAAAAACTGGAGGAAGTGAAGTGTTTTAGATATCTGGGAGTGGATTTGGCAGCGGATGGAACCATGGACGAGGAAGTGAATCATAGGGTGGGGGAGGGGGCGAAAATTCTGGGAGCGTTGAAGAATGTGTGGAAGTCGAGAACATTATCTCGGAAAGCAAAAGTGGGTATGTTTGGAGGAATAGTGGTTCCAACAATGTTGTATGATTGCGCGGCGTGGGCTATGGCTAGAGTTGTGCACAGGAGGGTGGATGTGCTGGAAATGAGATGTTTGAGGACAATATGTGATGAGGTGGTTTGATCGAGTAAGTAATAATAGGGTAAGAGAGATGTGTGGTAATAAAAAGAGTGTGGTCGAGAGAGCAGAAGAGGGTGTTTTGAAATGGTTTGGTCACATGGAGAGAATGAGTGAGGAAAGATTGACAAAGAGGATATGTGTGTCAGAGGTGGAGGGAATGAGGAGAAGTGGGAGACCAAATTGGAGGTGGAAAGATGGAGTGAAAAAAATTTTGAGTGATCGGGGCCTGAACATGCAGGAGGGTGAAAGGCTTGCAAGGAATAGAGTGAATTGGAACGATGTGGTATACCGGGGTCGACGTGCGGTCAATGGATTGAACCAGGGCATATGAAGCGTCGGGGGTAAACCATGGAAAGTTCTGTGGGGCCTGGATGTGGAAAGGAAGCTGTGGTTTCGGTGCATTATTACATGACAGCTAGAGACTGAGTGTGAACGAATGGGGCCTTTGTAGTCTTTTCCTCGCACTACCTCGCACACATGAGGGGGGGAGGGGGTTGTTATATCATGTGTGGCGGGGTGGCGATGGGAATGAATAAATGCAGACAGTATGAATTATGTACATGTGTATATATGTATATGTCTGTGTGTGTATATATATGTATACGTTGAGATGTATAGGTATGTATATTTGCGTGTGGACGTGTATGTATAAATATGTGTATGTGAGTGGGTTGGGCCATTCTTTTGTCTGTTTCCTTGCGCTACCTGGCTAACGCGGGAGACAGCAACAAAGCAAAATAAATATAATATCTAAAGAGTGGATTGTGCAAATAAGGCCACTGTTTGTTCTTAACACTACCTCACTAGGGTGGGTGGAGCAATCCAGAAGATAAAATAACTATTATTATAGTTATCATTATAAGCATTATCATTATCACTGTAATATCATAATCATTATTACTATTACCACAATACAGTACTATATCAAATGTACAGAAAGAAGAACATGAGATGAACACCTATCTATTAATTAATGCATACACATCTCCTATACACGATACAACTGAATATTAGATAAGCTTACCATGTCTACAGTGACTCTCATGAAGTCTAGTTATTGCTTCAACCACTGGTGACGATGGAACACGTATATTGACAAAGGATGCCAGACTCTCTGTCAATGAGTTGTGTGATGCGTTTAAGGTAGGGGAGATGGAAGCAGAAGATACACCATGACAAGGGTAAGGCAAGGCACACAATGGTTCACAACCACTGCCCTCTAACACTTGAGACAGGGCAAACAGTAGAGTTTCCTGGTAAGAAAGGAAGTCTCTTAATTTAGAAAAGGGATGCTTAAGCACAGTAAACATCCCACACACACACACACACACATTCACATACAAAATGGCAAACAGAATGATATATACCACCTATCTACCTTACTGCCTCAGAAACACCTTCTTCCTTCTATGGAACCACTTTAGCCCCCAAAATGCTGTGTTTATGTCTATGTATGGAGAGTATGGCACAGTGTAACTCAAGTACAGCCAGGGCCTGTGGTTTTAAATGGATGCATGACTGGTGGGGTGGTGTTTAACATTAAGTCAAGAAGGCAGTATCTAGTGCTAGTTTAATCATTTCAGTGTGAATATGTTTTGTCAGTGTTTGTTGGGGGGTGAGGAGATCTGAGAGGGTAGTATACTTACATGTAAAGCAAGGGCAAACTTTTAATTTCTACTGAGGAACTAGAGGTCAGTTATGGAGAGGTTAGCAAGCGAGATCCAGTGCAGTTGCAAAGAACTTAGTGCTGGTATGCTAAGGTGGTATCAAACTGGAAGGATTCTTGTTTAACTGTATCAATGTTGGGTGTTCGTGTGTATTGGCAGCCAATGGTTGTTCTTAGTATTGTGTGGTGTGCAGCTTTGTCACAGCTGCTTTAGATAGGATGGATAACCAAGCCAGACTGGTAAGTGTCTGGGGTGGAGTGGGTGAATTGTTTGTAGAGGATAGTAAGGAATCTTTATCCACTCCAAACGGGGTGCTAGTTAATGCTCTGAATGCATTTAGTTTGTCTGTAGGTTTTGTGTTGATGTCTGTGTTATGGGAAACAAATACCAAGCATTTGTTGCTAAGGGAAGCCTAGAACAGATGGTATCTTATCAAATAAGAGTGGTTGGCCTTTCAAGGTGAAAAAGGTTGCATGTTGGATTTGTGTGACATTGTCTGTTGTCAAAAGGATGACTGAGAACTTCTGTTGAGATGCAGGCATTTTGTTCTGGGTGAGCCACTGTTCTGAATGAGCAATGTAGTGTTGCATGTTTGTTGTCGTTTCTGTGGTGCCAGGGGGTTGTGATGTTATTTCTAAGTCACTTGCATATGAAAAGACCTTCAAATTGTGGTCTGTAATAGGTAGAAGGTAATGTAGGAGGAGAATGAAGAGGGTCAGAGAAAGAATGGCTCTTTGAAGAACTCTCTTATAAAGCTTAAGGGTTTTAGAAGAGAAGCCCTTGTGAGTGACAGGCTAAGACCAGCTATGAAGTTGGCCAGCCACCATTTGTCATATTATAAAGGGCGGTATCAAGAATCTTCACTGTAAAGATGTGTCAGAGTCCAGTGTGAAATGCTTTTCTGATATTCATTGCCACTACCATTGTGAAGGAGGGGGATGCAGATGGTTGAGACCATCTAGGATATGCTATGTGAGGCCTGTGCGTAGTGTGGTAGCAGAGTAATCTTGTGTTGCCACACTCTGCTTGCATGAGGTTAACCACAAGTGAAAAGTAACCTTTGGCAAGGCTGTATCATTTGTTAGGTGATGAAACTAATTCAGTCTCATCAAAGAACTTACCACTTCCAAGGGGTCCATCCTGGTTATGCATAATCTGGGATCCATCTTCAAAATGAAAATGAAATAAAGTAATCTCAGCAGGCATGATCAAAATCTGAAACAGTTTAGCAAAGCTAAATAACTGTTTTACAAATGCAAACCGAATACTGGTTGAATCCATGATTAATCTTATGCTGATGATATATAAAACCTGTAATCTGAAAAAGTCTGATTACACTCAACAATTCATAAAATGATACTGACTGAAATAAAGGCTCCAGATACACATTGTAAGTATATAATGAACACTAGCGTCATAATTCGTAAATCTACAACCTGCTTTTATAAATTGTGACCATTTCTATTACCCTCAATATTCATAAACTTTACCTAAAATACACATTTACAAGACCAGCCAGGAAAGTAAATTCAAATATGGTAGCTAAGACAGCACATTTCTTTCTCCTGCCACTACCGCCAGAGTGGTCTGATGGGGCCTCTTCAGCACCAAAGTGCAGAGTCTAGGCATTGTGTCACCAAAAGCATCAGTCTCTATTTAGCAGCCACACAGACAAGACATACACTCTGTTGCATCACTCTCTCGTCAGCCACATGGACACCTTCAACATATCAAAACCCCAGTACCTGCTGCAAGCACTACAAGTAGAAAGTGGGAAAAGAAGACCTTCTTGGAGAAGTAAGTGTATATCATTGAAAAACTTGACACTAGAACTGGAGTTTCTACAGTCAGGGATTATGTCTGAGGAGTCCAGGGGACTCACAGATGTGTCTTTTCTAACTGCATGTATATAATAGATGTTTGAGGACAATAAGTGATATGAGGCATAAGTGATATGAGAACATACAGGAGATGGAAGGATGGAGTGAAAAAGACTAAGCATCTGGGGCCTGAACATACAAGATAGCAAAAGGCATGCACAGAACAGAGTGAACTGGAATGATGTGGTATACAGGGGTTGATGTGCTGTCAATGTACTGAACCAGGGCATGTGAAGCAGCCAAGATAAATCATGAAATGGTCTGTGAAGCCTGGTTGTGGATAGGCAAATGTGGCGTTGGTGCATCTGTACATGACAATGAGAGAATTGTTGTAAGCGAGAGTGGTTTTTCTTCAACTGTACCTGGCACTACTTCACTACTGCAGGAAATTGGTGATGAAGTATAAAAAATAATTTAAGATTTATGTGTGACATTTAGTGGATAAGTAAACTTTACAAGCAATAAAAAGGTATTTGGTGTGATACTTTGGCATCCTGAGGGTTGGTGGAATGCGTGCATAGTGCCATTGTACAAAGGCAAAGGGGTGGGGGAGGGGGCGAAAATTTTGGGAGCCTTGAAAAATGTGTGGAAGTCGAGAACATTATCTCGGAAAGCAAAAATGGGTATGTTTGAGGGAATAGTGGTTCCAACAATGCTGTATGGTTGCGAGGCGTGGGCTATGGATAGAGATGTGCGCAGGAGGATGGATGTGCTGGAAATGAGATGTTTGAGGACAATGTGTGGTGTGAGGTGGTTTGAGCGAGTAAGTAACGTAAGGGTAAGAGAGATGTGTGGAAATAAAAAGAGCGTGGTTGAGAGAGCAGAAGAGGGTGTTTTGAAATGGTTTGGGCACATGGAGAGAATGAGTGAGGAGAGATTGACCAAGAGGATATATGTGTCGGAGGTGGAGGGAACGAGGAGAAGAGGGAGACCAAATTGGAGGTGGAAAGATGGAGTGAAAAAGATTTTGTGTGATCGGGGCCTGAACATGCAGGAGGGTGAAAGGAGGGCAAGAAATAGAGTGAATTGGAGTCATGTGGTATACAGGGGTTGACGTGCTGTCAGTGGATTGAAGCAAGGCATGTGAAGCGTCTGGGGTAAACCATGGAAAGCTGTGTAGGTATGTATATTTGCGTGTGTGGACGTGTGTATGTACATGTGTATGGGGGGGGGGGGGTTGGGCCATTTCTTTCGTCTGTTTCCTTGCGCTACCTCGCAAACGCGGGAGACAGCGACAAAGTATAAAAAAAAAAAAAAAAAAAAAAAAAAAAAAAAAGTTTGTTGAGTATTCCTGGTAAATTATATGGGAGGGTATTGATTGAGAGGGTGATGGCATGTACAGAGCATCAGATTGGGGAAGAGCAGTGTGGTTTCAGAAGTGGTAGAGGATGTGTGGATCAGGTGTTTGCTTTGAAGAATGTATGTGAGAAATACTTAGAAAAGCAAATGGATTTGTATGTAGCATTTATGGATCTGGAGAAGGCATATGATAGAGTTGATAGAGATGCTCTGTGGAAGGTATTAAGAATATATGGTGTGGGAGGCAAGTTGTTAGAAGCAGTGAAAAGTTTTTATTGAGGATGTAAGGCATGTGTACGTGTAGGAAGAGAGGAAAGTGATTGGTTCTAAGTGAATGTAGGTTTGCGGCAGGGGTGTGTGATGTCTCCATGGTTGTTTAATTTGTTTATGGATGGGGTTGTTAGGGAGGTGAATGCAAGAGTTTTGGAAAGAGGGGCAAGTATGAAGTATGTTGGGGATGAGAGAGCTTGGGAAGTGAGTCAGTTGTTGTTCGCTGATGATACAGCGCTGGTGGCTGATTCATGTGAGAAACTGCAGAAGCTGGTGACTGAGTTTGGTAAAGTGTGTGAAAGAAGAAAGTTAAGAGTAAATGTGAATAAGAGCAAGGTTATTAGGTACAGTAGGGTTGAGGGTCAAGTCAACTGGGAGGTAAGTTTGAATGGAGACAAACTGGAGGAAGTAAAGTGTTTTAGATATCTGGGAGTGGATCTAGCAGCGGATGGAACCATGGAAGCTGAAGTGAATCATAGGGTGGGGGAGGGGGCGAAAATCCTGGGAGCATTGAAGAATGTGTGGAAGTCGAGAACATTATCTCGGAAAGCAAAAATGGCTATGTTTGAAGGAATAGTGGTTCCAACAATGTTGTATGGTTGTGAGGCGTGGGCTATGGATAGAGTTGTGCGCAGGAGGATGGATGTGCTGGAAATGAGATGTTTGAGGACAATGTGTGGAGTGAGGTGGTTTGATCGAGTAAGTAATGTAAGGGTAAGAGAGGTGTGTGGAAATAAAAAGAGCGTGGTTGAGAGAGCAGAAGTGGGTGTTTTGAAATGGTTTGGGCACATGGAGAGAATGAGTGAGGAAAGACTGACCAAGAGGATATATGTGTTGGAGGTGGAGGGAACGAGGAGAAGTGGGAGACCAAATTATAGATGGAAAGATGGAGTGAAAAAGATTTTGTGTGATCGGGGCTGAGCATGCAGGAGGGTGAAAGGTGGGCAAGGAATAGAGTGAATTGGATCGATGTGGTATACCGGGGTTGACGTGCTGTCAGTGGATTGAATCAGGGCATGTGAAGCGTCTGGGGTAAACCATGGAAAGTTGCGTGGGGCCTAGATGTGGAAAGGGAGCTGTGGTTTCTGGCATTTTTGCATGACAGCTAGAGACTGAGTGTGAATGAATGGGGCCTTTGTATCTTTTCCTAGTGCTACCTCGCACACATGAGGGGGGAGGGGGATGGTATTTCATGTGTGGCGAGGTGGCGATGGGAATGAATAAAGGCAGACGGTGTGAACTGTGAGCATGGGTATATATGTATGTGTCTGTGTGTGTATATATATGTGTACATTGAGATGTATAGGTATGTATATTTGCGTGTGTGGACGTGTATGTATATACATTGTGTATGGGGGTGGGTTGGGCCATTTCTTTCGTCTGTTTCCTTGCGCTACCTTGCAAACATGGGAGACAGCGACAAAGCAAAATAAAATAAAATAAATATACTTTGGCATCCAGTCCCTGACCCTTACCTACACTGAAAACCAATGAATCAAACTTGCAAAAGTTAAAAATCATGAGATTTTTCAGTCCTATCCAGTTTATTTTCATGACACTGGTGTACATCCAATTCAATAAAATGAGTAATCTCACAAATTTGATAAAAATATCGTACAGTAATAATGAGGATTAAAAACAAATGAATCATTCAATTATACCAGAGCAAAAACCATAAAAAACTAAAGTTTGGGACACAAGCAAAAATGAATACATGAACAGAAATTCTAATACTTTATAAGAGCTTCAAAGAATGAACATTTACCAATTTTTTACTGGGAATCTAAAAGAGCACTGTACAAAATGTGCAACAAATATTTCTTGGTGGAGAGATTATCAATCTGCCAGACCAATTCAACAAAAAATATTCATGTTCAGAACCTGAAACAGTTGCTTATCAAAAGCATGCTGACAATATCTAAAATAATTATATGAATTCTTTCCTAACATTCTATTAGACGTTATAGTTTGCTATGACTGCAACATGCATATATACTCCTCATGTTGATGATATCTAAATTTTAAGTTTCGTGTTTTTAACTCAATTCCTACTATAACTGCAGTATACTAAATACCATGGTAGTGACTATTGTTTGTTTAAATGGATGATGCTCATAAATCTCTGTTAGGATACTTTATTGTTTTCACTAACAAATTAGATTACATGGAAATTCAGTATCCAAATTTTATTTCATAACTGACTTCAGTAACTACACAGGAAAAATGGCTGTAGTAACTCTTGAGACTTGAAAGGTGGCCTTGCTGCCTTTAAGGCCAGGCTTTGGTACCCTTGCATCCTGCTGTTGATCCTTGGGTACCATCATTATAATTTGACGCTATGTCACCTGTTTTCAGTAAGTGCAATGAACCAAGTGTAATCTATATAGCTTTTGAAAAGTGTCCTCAAAATGGCATTTAAGACCAACATGCAGTAACTTAAATACTTGCCCAGATTCTGGGGCCTCTAGGTAATATGGTTCCACCATAAATGGGTAACAAACAAATGCATAGATGCACAAACATTTGAAAAGAGCCTTCAAGGCTATCACACAATATCTTAAAACCTTGTCCAGATTCTGAGGTACCAATACTTAAATCTGGGGATCTAGGTACTATAGTTGGGCCATGAAAGAGTAACAAACACACAAACATTTGAAAATAATATACAGATGATTGCTTAAAACTTTAATGATTTTATAAAGTACTCATACAAAATTTGGTTCAGCTGTACATATAGTAACAAAAATATACAAACAAAAGAAATTGAAAATGGTCTTCAAGACAAACATGCAGCAGAATAAAACCTGGTCCAGATTTTGAAGTACCTGCAACCAAAAACTGGGGCCTCTAGGCACTATGGTTTAGCGGTAAAAGAGTAATACACAAATGCAAAAGTCATTTAGGTAACAGCATAGCCATCAGTGTTAAATCATTTTGTAAGCACTGATGTTGAATCCAAATTGCGAGAGAACCACTCATGTTCAGATCTGTTGCTTTACGTATATGTTCTACGCCAACAAGTCTTGTTATACACATACAAAACAGTGGAAGGTGGATAGAGAAGGAGAGTACTAAAAGGGTGCTGAGGAAGGGTAAACAAGAGTGGCTGAAAAAAATGCAGATAAGAGAGGCAGAAAAAAAGTAGTGTAACAAGGCAGGCAAAGCAGGAAACTACATGGACAGGTGAGCAAACTGGGTTTTGTACTCACCAATGGTGGTGCCGAAGCCTTAAAAAGGGCAAGGAACTGTGAGAGCTCTGTGGGTGTGAGACACCATCGACCCACCTCAGCCCACACAGCCACAACAGTACCTACCACATCTGCAAAGCAAGCATTTGATTCAAGAAAAAGAGAAAAAGAAAATATAACCACTGCCAACAATCACTTTAGTGAAAGCAACTTTTAAAAAGAATTACTCCTTAAAAGTTTCCATTCTCATGGATTAATACTTCATTCACCTTCATAAAGATAAAATGATTAGGAAACATCACAAGAAATATACCAGAAAGTTTTACCAAATTACTTCATTCAACAATATATATAAGATATAATTCCTAAACATTGATATGAAATTTCACGTAATCTAACTTTTCTGGTCTACCAGAGTAAAGGTGTCCCTTGTAATGCAAAGGTACCTCAAATAATAAGATTAGTACCTAAATGAATTTCATAGCATTTATCTAATTTCTAAGATCATGGGAAATATTTTCAAGAAAAAATGCTTAACTTGACATCTGTTATCATTAATATTTCTATCATTAACATTTCTATCACTATCATTTTTTCATAATTGTCTGCCATTTCCCACATTAGTGGGGCATTGCGAGAAACAAATGAAGAAAAAGACTCACTTACTCAAATCCATTTGCTTTCTGTCATGTGTATTGGTCCAAAACCACAGTTCCCTCTCCACAACCATGCCTTAAAGACCTTTCCATGGCTTTCTCTTGCTGCTTCACATGCCCTGGTTCAGTCCACTGACAGCCTTTGACCCTCCTGCACGTTCATGCCCAAAACACTCAAATTCTGTTTCACTCCATCATTCCATATCCAATTTGGTCTCCCATTTCTCTTGGTTCCCTCCACTTGTGACACATACATCACTCATTCTTCATATATGTCTACCATTTTAACACATCCTCTTCAACTCTACCACACTCTTCTTAGTACCACACCACTCTCTTAACCCTTAATCACTTACTACATCAAACCATCTCAAACCAAACAATGTCCTCACACATTTAATTTCAAACACATCTACCCTCCCTCAAACATCCTCATCTATAGCCCATGCTTCATATCCATACAACATCGCTGAGACTACTATACCTTCAAACATATCCATTTTCACCCTCCCAGACAATGACCTCTCTCCACAAATTCCTCAATGCTCCAAGAACCTTTGCCCCCTCACCCACCCTATACTTACTTCTGCTTCTGTGGTTCCATTTGCTGCCATGTCCACTCCCTACTCTCTAAAACACTTCACTTTCTCCCTCTGCCTTGCTAAAGATAATATCCTTGCTTTTATTCACATTTGCTCTCAACTTCCTCCTTCCACACACTCTCCCAAACAGAAACACCAGCCAGCTTCAGTAGTTTCTAATCTGAATCTGCCACCAGCACTGTCATCAGCAAACAAAAACTGACCCACTTCCCAAGCCCCCCTCACCCCTACACTACAGACTGCATACTTGCCACCCTCTCCAAAACCTTTACATTCACCTCCGTCAAAACCCCATCCATAAACAAATCAAAAAGTTAAGGTGACATAACAAACCCATGCAGCAGACTAACTTTCACCTGGAACCATTCACTCTCCTCTCTTCCTACTCATACACATGCCTTACCTTCTTAATAAAAAATTCTCACCACTTCTGTTATCATGATTATTATTATGTAAACCCAAGGACCTCTTCTCTAAGGGCTCCTGCAACTCCAAGGCCAAGGCTGTACTAAAATCAGCAGAACTACAGACTCCTTTGGACTGAAAAGTTTTTCGACAACATTGTACTTTTCACTGAAGACATTACCATAATCAAGTGGAGTCCATCAATGCCAATCACTATTACGTAAACCCAGGATCCCCTTCTCAGTAATCCAGTTTCAAGGCTGTGTTTCTTTCAGTAGCAGAGACATGGTGCTCTGTTCTGTCAACTGACAAAAATATAGCCTCACCAAAGGGGACTTTCCTCTTGCAGTGTAACATCAAGCAAGCACAGTCAGTAATACCATGGTATATTTCTTTTTACAAATTGTTCCATGACCCCTTTCTTGAAACTCCTGCAACTACAAGGCTGTGCTACCTCCAGTAACATGAAAATGAATTCCTCTGGGAAGAGTTTAATGACAAGACTGTAATCCTGATGATACAGCCTTGCCAAAGGTGGCACTTCACTTACATTGTAGCCTTGTGTTAGTGTCGTCTGGTGAATGCCTTGCATAAAATGTAGTATGTCAAAGCTGCTAGTAGATGGGCTGCAGTCAAATATCTTAAGAAGGTGGCAGTGTTGTTAACTAGTTAAGATTTTCACACAATGTATAGCTTAAGATGAGGTGGCCGATGATTGGAATACTGCTTGTACAGTGCCACAGCATAAGGACTGGCAGAATGCATAAGGTAAGCAGGTAAAAAGTGAATGCTTGAATTACATAGCTATAATTTTGTTGCATGTACCTGGGAAGTTGTATGGAAGAGTGGTAACTTAGAGAGTGGTGGCATACACAGAGTATCAGGCCAAAGAACAATATGACTTTAGGAATGGTAGAAGACTTAAGGATCAGGTATTTGCTTTTGAATGTGAAAAATACTTCCAGAAAAAAAAACGGATTTGTGTGCAGTATCTAAGATTCTGGGGAATGCATATGAGATGGTTGACAGAGATGCTTAATGGAAAGTGTAATAAATAAATACACATGCAGATAGAAAGCTACAAGAAGCAGTGAAGAGTGTTGTTAATGGAGTAAGGTGTGTGTGTGTGTGTGTGTGTGTGTGTGTGTGTGTGTGTGAGAGAGAGTACGAAGAGATGATGGCAAGTGGTTCCATCACATCCTTTTCATTTCACTAATATATATATATCTATCTTACTACCACAACTCTTTCCCAGTCATTTTATATTTGAACAAACTGCCTCACACCTGACCCAGCCTGGAACCCAACTTGGCTCCTCCGAACCCAGCATTGCTCTGCCCTTCCCAACACAACCTAGCCCCTCCAAACCCAGCTCAGTTCAGTCCTTCCCAACAGAATCCGGCCCCACCTACTCTAGCTTAGCTTTGCCCTTTCAAACACAACCTGGCCCCTCCTAACCCAGCCCAACTAGGCACCTTCAAGCCCAGCTTATTTAAGCCCTTTTCCACACACACTAGCCTTTCCTAATCCAGCTCAGATCAGCCCTTCCTAATAAAACCTGGCTCCTCCTAACCCAGCTTTGCCTAACCCTTCCCAACCCAGCCGAGCTCAGCCCATCCCAACACAACCTAGGCCACCCAAACCCAATTTACTCCCCCTCCCAACCTAACCTGACCTCTCCTAACCCAACCCAACCCTTCCTAACAATACCTAGTGCCTCCTAACCCAGCCCTCCCAACCTAACATGGCCCCTCCTAACCAAGTTCTGCTAAGCCCTTCCTAACCCAACCTTAATCCAGCACTTCTCAACCCAGCTCAGGTAAGGCCTTTCCAACACAGCCTGGCCCCTCCTAACTCAGCCCAACCAGACCCCCTCCTAACCAAGCTTACCTCAGCTCTTCCCAGAAAATTCTAGCCCTTCCTCATCCAGCTTAGCTCAACCCTTCTAACACAACCTGACCCTTTCTTATCCAGCTTTGTTCAGCCCTTCCTAACACAACCTAACCCATCATAACCAGCTTAACCAGGCCTCGTCTAACTAAACTTAGCTCAGCCCTTCCTAACACAGGTCAGTCCATCCTAATGTGTCTTAGCTCAACCCTTCACAACCCAGCCTGACCCTTCATAACTCAGCTTAGCTTAACCTTCACAACCCAACCTCTAACCAAGCTTAGCTCAGCTTTTCCCAATACAACATGGTGTATCCCTATTCAGCTCATCCAGGTCACTATCAACTCAGCTCAGCCCTTCCAAACAAAATGTACCCCTCCTACCCTAACTTAGCTCAACCCCTCCCAACCCAACTTGACCTTTCCTAAACCAGCTTAGCTCAACCGTTCCCAACCCAACCTAGCCTCTCCTAACACAGCTCAGCTAAGCCGTTCCTATCACAACCTAACCAAGCCCTTCTTACCCCAATTCAGCTCATTCCTTCCCATACAAAATTAGCCCTTCCTAATCCAGTCTATTCCTAACCTTCCCAGAAAAAATTGACACTTCCTAACCCAACTTAGCTCAGTCATTCCTAACACATCCTGACCCCTCCTAACCCAGCCCTTCTCAACAGGACCCTGTCCCTTTAATCCCGTCTCAGCTCAACCTTATCCAATAAGCCCAAGCAGGGCCCTCTCAACTATGTTTAGTTCAGCCCTTCCCATCAAATCCTCCTAATCCAGCATAACTCAGCCCTTCCCAATCTAATCTGGCCCCTCTTAACCTAGTTTAGCTCCTCTTAAATACAACCAAAGACCTAACCTCGTGCAAGCTAGCCCTAATTAACTCGACTTAGCCCCTCCTATCCTAGTTCTTCCCTAATCAAACTGGCCCTTCCTAACTCAGCACAATCCTTTCCAATCCAAACCTTGACCCGCTTAGTCTTGTCTCGATCCGAAATTCCCTAACCATTCTGGCCTTCCCTAACCCCACCCTGGTCCCTTTTAGCTCAGCCCTTCTCAACGCAAACCTGGACCCTCTAACCCAATCTACCTCTGGCCCCTCCTTAACCTAGTTCAGCATCCATCATTTGAATCAAGCAAAGCTCTTCCTAAACCAGGCCAGCCTTCATCAACCTAATGCAGTTCCTCTTTACCAACACCACACATATCCTGGCCTCAAATCTAACCAAGTCCTCATAATCCCAACCAAACATAGTTCCCATCCCAAATTAACACTAACAGATCCCAGGCCGTCAAAGAGGTGCCAGTTAGTGCATTAATAGGAGCAGATTCTTTTTTTTTTTTTTTTTTTTTTAAACATAAGCAACTATCAAGCAATCTAGTATACATGGTTCATAAGTAATGGTGACTAAATCATATGCTACACCCAAACCCTGACCTAGTGATGCTATAACTTTCCCAAATTGGCGTAGTGTTCTACAGAAAGATTAACATTATCATGTACTGTTAATACACTCCCTGTATCAACAAATGGGAGAGGAAAAAAAGAAACTTCATGAACTACCGTTTATTGATAGGAAGACACAGATGAGCAGCACATACCAATGGTACAGGTATAAAGTTCCAATCACAACGCTAATGTAACAACACTAACAGCCAATGCAGCCTTGAACACTTACACCCAACAAATTCATCACAATAAAACAAAATTGCCATCATTACATCTACATAACTTTTACTTAACTACGGGAAAAATTTTAAAAATTTTGGTAATAAAATTAAGAGAAGCTGTGGTGGTTCCTTACAAGCCTTGGTCAACCAAATGAACATACAGAATAACAAATGACATCATTAACTAAGAAACGAACACGTGTAACAGATGGTGAATGGAACATAATGATGTATGGAAACTGGGTCTTGCTATCAACAAGAACCACTCTTATAAAACAACTTTAATAATCCATCTTTCCCAGTGTATACTCTACAAGCCCTGACCCACAATGATCATGCAAGTATCTGCATCAAACCCTTTCCTCCTCGTCCAATCCTGTCAATATCAGGTTCAGTTCAGGTCATTTTCAAGTTCACACACACTTCGCTCGCAATTCATAACTGTATGTGCTAATTCTTGTCACCATAAGCAGCGTGCCACGACCTCTCACTTAAGTGATTTATTACTCATCACATTCACAACCATCAAAGGTATGCAGTAGCGTGTGGTCAGGTAATTTCTTTTTTAATAGCTGTGACGGCACAAGAAGCTGAGGCCCTAATCAAGGCCATCCCCTTAATTTCATATACCAATCTCTAAGGGTGGATGAAGAGCTGGGTCAACTGTGGACCGATTGGCGCAGCGAAGATTCAAACCTATACGCTCAACCATGGGCGGGCCATGAATGCGTCACGGTCAGGAATGGTAACCGAAACACCACGGGAGTTATCAATCACTTGTTCTTAATCATCAATCAATACTGTACAAGGAGGGACTTCACTCGTGGAACCGTATCTCTTAAACTCTATCATAAGTGGACTTAGCATGTCAACATTCACAATTCTATTGTTTTTTATTCCATTCACCCACAACTAATATCATAAAAACACTTCTTTACATACTTTGTACCAAGTTTCTTATTTAATTTCATGTTTTGGCCTCACCATCTTTCAAAAAATCCCCTCTCCTGGCATCATTAAACTAATTCAAAAACTCAGACCTTCACTACTACTTCTTTGAGCTTTTTAAACTGCTGTGACCAAACTCGAGACATTCTGGTTTCGGCACGATATAAAAAAAAAAGTTTACTTAATATTTTATCTATGTACTTGTATGCCTGAAGATTCCATAAGAATTCCCCCAGTTTGGGGCACTGGCAAGATTTGGTTAAATGTCAGTTCGCAACACCCTCTCATGCATGTTACCGATATTCAATTCCTACCACATAATTTTCATATTGTTGCCTCCTCTCAATGTGTCCATCCTTCAATCCTCTCCATTTACCCGGGCTAAATTTCGTCAAGCACATATCAGGGAACCGATGCTGTACCAATAAAGAGGAGGTCATAACCATCTTAAAATCAGCAGAGGTTAAGTACACAGAGAATGCCGTTACCGCTCTGCACATACTAATCACACCCTCTCGCCCACCAATAACAGTCCTCTGCCTACATGTCATTAAGTTCTACAGAGTAATGCATAAAGGTAATGCGATTTCCACACTAATAAGACCTACACTCCATATAACCTATAAAAAACTAACGAGTTCTAGATCTGGCATGTGTTTGTCGGTTATGACAAACAAAGATATACCCAACTCAGGGATTTTAGTTAATTATATATAGTGCAGAGTTCCTCATTTCTCTGGAGTCTAGAGAGAAGCATATAAAGCTTTTCATCACAGTGTTCCTACACTTGCAACATTTAAGGTAAAGATGTATGGTTTATATTTAATGGTGGAATGCTGAGCAAGTGGAGAGTGATCGCACGCCAGGATCAGTCTTCAGTGTAGTCATTCTGGTGGTCCCACCGGCGTATAGCAGCTGCTAGTGTTGTCAATACCTGGTGATGGGGGTCAGTCACACCACGACCAGACGTAGAAACCACTCTCAAGATGCGGTAAGAGGAATCCATGAGGAATACTAGCACAGCCATTACTGACATGAACACGTAGATGTTCCAAGACTTGTTGCTCACACTACCGGAGGCCCACACCCTTCTGTCACCCTCTTGCTCTTGGCTACGTCGCTGCTGTGCTCCACCCTTGTCCTTTTCTGTCGTCGCTGTCGCCTGTATCCCATATAAACGTCCAGGACCTTGTGTAGCTGTCAACGAGGTCTCATTAGCCTCTGGGAGCCATTGGTTTATGTTGTCGATGTCATCATGGTAGTTCATCATTGCAGCAGCTAAATTCAAGTCGTGCTGGCGACGGAAGTAGTGATCCAATTCAGCGCAAAAATCCACGCTGACCACAGCACATCGCATCATGAGCAGCGTCTGCCTCAACAAGTGAGCACTGTCGGAGCTAAGTATCTTCCACTGTTGAAGATGGTCCCCCCAGCGCTCAGCAGCATGTAGCATGTTTGCTGCTACACCCGTTTCCCTCACCTCCTCAACCTGTTCCGTGAGTTCTACCAACCGATGAGAAGATAATTTGGGCAGTGGCTCCCGTACATGCCAACTATCGCGCCCACTGTCACTCTTGTAGTGGAGAGACATCCGTGGGCGGGCTTGCCACACTCGGCCAACATCCTGAGGCTTGTCAGGCGGGATCGGACTCTGTTCATTTAATGAGTTATGCTGCTGCAAATACTTCACTCCTGACCGCTTCAGCGCAATAGCTCTACGCTTGACCACCCAATGTGGTAACTCATAATCACGTAAAACATGTCGCCATTCCGGTGGCGGAGCCGGGGTAACAGTTTGTGTCCGGATTATCAACGGAGTCATGACGCTGCTGGACGCCGCAGTCGTGCTGAGCGTCGTCGTCGCCGTTGTGGTAGTTGCAACAGATGATGAAGCATCCGCCAACGATAATGTTATAAGAGTCCAATAAAACTGAAGGACAAATGCGACAATGATAATGGCGGACATGATGGTGGGGGCGTCCAGAGGCAGACCCGACAGTTCACCAGTAATCAAATCCCCAAACTGTCGAGGCGCCTCCCTCACACCGTGTCCGTCTGCGGCTGCCCAGACCATCCACGGTACACTCATGTCCAGCGTCAAGCATACATGGCCTTGCTGTGTGGCCACATTGCTCACAACGTAGGGGTAGACCCTCGACTGACACAACACTGGCTGGAGAGTCTGACCTTATTACATAACAATGACCATCATATCATACGACATTGGTTTGTTATGACCACTCCTCAATTATCAATCAACACCTCTGAAGTATACAACTGTAACTTTCAGTCAGATAAATGAGCTATTCAACACGTTCTCTTTTATATCCACTTATGTGAAAACGACTGACAGAAACCCCGAGCGTGAAGCATGAGTGCCTGCACTGCCAGTAATGGTCCAAAGAGCTACGAACAATGGCCAAACTGAATAGATGTACTGGCTTTGGCGGCAGTACTTTCCAAGTCTACATATCTCTTGTCTGAAGAGGCGCATATGAACACATCACTTAGGAATTCCGAGCTGCTTTTCTTTCTTTAATGGTCTTATTCTTGACCGTAACATGAAGTCGTTTTTTTCTGTGTATGCCCGTAAGTGCTGAAATATGCTTCTCTAAGACTTGTTGTGCTGAAATATGCTTCTCTAAGACTTGTGGAACGACAGCAAGAACAGCACTAGTCACTCTGGGCGGGTAAGCGCGGCTGTGGAGGCTTGCGAGAAGATGGTCCACGACAAATGTTCTGAGGGGCTACCAGCGTTGTCCGCCGGACTGCAGGTCGCCACTGGTCTTGTGGGAGCGATAGAGCGCGGCCGCTCCCACGAGCCAACCACACCCAACCCAACACTACTATTACCAAATCTTAGCTGGTCTCATTTGTCGAGTACTGGTGAGACCACCGACCTGTACGCAACTCTTGATTCTTTAACCAAGAAAAATATATTCAAGATGGAAAATCTGGTACAAATAGGAAAAACAAATAGGCAGACAAAATGCCGGTGTTAACAAATGAATCAATTAGCAATATGGCTCAAAGGGACTCAGTTTTTGTCTCTAGGGCAGGATGATGAAATATTAATCAGTTAGGGGCGTCGACAGACAAAACAAAATGCTTGCTGAAAAACAATTCTGTAATCATGCGTTCAGCTGAAATGGATAACTAAAATATCAGTGTAAGCAATACACAGTTTGAAACAAACATTTGAAATAGAGAAATGATGAACAAATGAATGAGAGGTGTGTTTAGAAAGGAGAAGGATAATAACATGTAATACAATTATTATATAATCAAGAGAATGGCAAAAGTGTGCCACACCGCATTTAATATGGAAGCCTGAAGGAAATGATCGCTACTTGTACAGGAACCAGCGATATACTGGACTAATGATATATATATATATATATATATATATATATATATATATATATATATATATATATATATATATATATATAATATTGCAGTAACCCCACAAAATAGTAAACAAACAGTGGCCGACAGAAAGATGTCATCAGGTTCAATAATTACTCTAATGAGTTTATTCAGCAGATACCTAACAAATGGTGAAAGAGTAAACTAAATTCCTTATATGGCTATAATAGAATATAATTTCACACACACACACACACACACACACACAAATATTTACACAGAGTTGCCGTATAATGTGACGTAACGTTTGCTTGCCGTGGCTGAAACCTGAATAAATGGCCAGTGTGCTTATGCTTTTAGACCATATTTCCATTCGGGTAAAAAGTACCACACAAATGTGCATTGTTTTTCCAACGAGGATACTCCTTAACGAATTCCGAGAAGATTACAAAGCTAAAGACATCCACATCTTCATTCCTTTACATAAGAGCACATATAAAAAGAGGGAATCATAAATAGTTAACAAGAGCTGATTACTGTCTTTATTAGCAATAAATTATGAAACTGTAAAGAACGTTATACAGTCGGTGGAATTACCTGGAATCTCTTACTGACCGCTAACAGTACCACCATCGCCATGACCAACAGACACATGCATAGCTGTTAAGAGACAGCACGGTTGTTGATTGGGGCCCTTTCTAGCTAAGGAATTACTAAAGAAACTATCCTAAACTCGGGTAGCAACGAATTTACAAGTCAAAATCCATGTAGTGAATTATGTAACCATGACATAGTGGGAACAAGGGTTTTCACGCTACACTTAAAGCAGGATTAATTTGAAAAATAGAGCTCAGGTCCACGTTCTTCGACTGGAACCAGGTCAGCGACGCCCACAAACCCAGTCTTCTAGCTTGAACACATGAAACCGTGAAACCACAACAAAATGTTGTCGATCTCAAACCCACACTGAGTATTCAAACCTTATTCGAGTGTCCCATTCCTAAATCTATGTGCGTACGTTAGCCTAAAACCCCCTTATTCTCACAAACTCAACTAATGAGCGTAATTCTACGGTAAATTCCATGGACGGTAAACACAGGTCAAGGTATATTCAACAGAGCTGAACAGATTTATAAACTCTACAAGGAAAGAGGCCAAGTACTGAGAAAACCCGCACTATAACTAACCACATAAATCATAAATATTGGTCCAACAAAACCATAACTACAACAGAACTTGGTTAGGTATGATTCAGTACAATAATTCCTACTTCTTTTACTGATAAAGCTCATGCAAGGGAAACGAATCACATGACACGGTGGAAAGGATGAAGTTGAGCGCAAATCTTTATACGTAAGGAAGCCGGATGTCGCTGTTATCCAGAAGAGCGAGGAAATATGAGGTGGGTCTGGCCATAGCCACACGAGTCTCCCGCAACAGTTATTATTGGTAGCACTGACCACAGCCGTTACCACAACCATCGCTTATACAACAGAACTGTAAAAAGAAAAAAAAAATCCCAACTACACTACACACTTTGTCCACATAATACATTATAAAAGCACGGATGAGAACGACTGGGACAAGAGGCAAGTTAGTCATGATGTCATTGCACAAAGTGGGCCACTAAATTCACCTTAGGTGATCAGAGTAATCTGTAGCCATGCGCCTAAATGGGTTTCGTCAAACTAGCAAGTTTATTCGCTTGGAGCAGAAGGAATAATAAAAAAAAAAGTCACAGGAGAGGAATTAACTAAAAACACACACGCCCAAACAATATACCCCTAAGAATGAAATGAGGGCATATCCATCACAACCCCCCCCCCCCACCCCGCCCCACGATATATATATATATATATATATATATATATATATATATATATATATATATATATATATATATATATATATTATATTTTATTTTTTTTATTATACTTTGTCGCTGTCTCCCGCGTTTGAGAGGTAGCGCAAGGAAACAGACGAAAGAAATGGCCCAACCCCCCCCCCCCATACACATGTATATACATACGTCCACACACGCAAATATACATACCTACACAGCTTTCCATGGTTTACCCCAGACGCTTCACATGCCCTGATTCAATCCACTGACAGCACGTCAACCCCGGTATACCACATCGCTCCAATTCACTCTATTCCTTGCCCTCCTTTCACCCTCCTGCATGTTCAGGCCCCGATCACACAAAATCTTTTTCAATCCATCTTTCCACCTCCAATTTGGTCTCCCTCTTCTTCTCGTTCCCTCCACCTCCGACACATATATCCTCTTGGTCAATCTTTCCTCACTCATTCTCTCCATGTGCCCAAACCACTTCAAAACACCCTCTTCTGCTCTATCAACCACGCTCTTTTTATTTCCACACATCTCTCTTACCCTTACGTTACTCACTCGATCAAACCACCTCACACCACACATTGTCCTCAAACATCCCATTTCCAGCACATCCATCCTCCTGCGCACAACTCTATCCATAGCCCACGCCTCGCAACCATACAACATTGTTGGAACCACTATTCCTTCAAACATACCCATTTTTGCTTTCCGAGATAATGTTCTCGACTTCCACACATTCTTCAAGGCCCCCAGAATTTTCGCCCCCTCCCCCACCCTATGATCAACTTCCGCTTCCATGGTTCCATCCGCTGCCAGATCCACTCCCAGATATCTAAAACACTTCACTTCCTCCAGTTTTTCTCCATTCAAACTCACCTCCCAATTGACTTGACCCTCAACCCTACTGTACCTAGTAACCTTGCTCTTATTCACATTTACTCTTAACTTTCTTCTTCCACACACTTTACCAAACTCAGTCACCAGCTTCTGCAGTTTCTCACATGAATCAGCCACCAGCGCTGTATCATCAGCGAACAACAACTGACTCACTTCCCAAGCTCTCTCGTCCCCAACTGACTTCATACTTGCCCCTCTTTCCAAAACTCTTGCATTTACCTCCCTAACAACCCCATCCATAAACATATATATATATATATATATATATATATATATATATATATATATATATATATGTGTGTGTGTGTGTGTGTGTGTGTGTGTTGGAGATACGGTAAAAAGAACTCACCCCACGTATCTAGCGTATGGTACAAGGCGACTAATAGGACCGGTAGCTTGGAACTATTGTTAAAAATAAAAAAAATCGGGCGAGGATTTTTCACCTACAAGACTCAATCATCTGCTCCTAACATTACCTCTTTTACGTGGGTCATAACGAACATGCATGAAAGAATGTAAATATATATATTTCCCAAGTGAACGAGCTAACATCAGAAGCAGAAGACAGTCTGACAAGCGAATATAAATCCTCGTCCGATTCTCTATTCTTTTTTAATGATACAGTTCCAGGCCTCCGGCCCTTTGTCGCCTTGTACGATACGTAAAAGATACGTGGGCTGTGTTCTTTTTCCCCTATCTGCACACACACACACACACAAATATTCTAATGGAAGCGGTAAACGTGATCGAACTTTGCCTCTCGTCCTATGAAAACTACTTAGTTCTCCCCATGATTATTTAGAATAATCCCAAAAATCCTATAATTTTTCCAGTGCTAAGACACATTACGGTCTTCCAGGTTATGATGTAGTATGCGGGCTGTGCACTGCAGGAGCAAGCAATGAATATGATATACGGACACAAATCACTTAGGAAAGATAAATAACAAAAGGATATAACTTGGTCGAGTCGGTGCGGGCAATTGAAGAACCCAATTTTTCTATTTTTTCTGTGCACTGATCAAATTTCAAGGGGGTGGAGGTCACTGCTAGTTATGAGTTAAGTTCATGCTCTATTCTCTGTCTTTACCCTTCAAGAAGGAAACTGGAGCCTTCGTCGAGTATGGATCAATGAGACATAATCAGCAGCGAAAAACGTTGATTCTGATCATATAGGATGTACACAAAGTGCCAGCCAGCCCACCTGACGCCGCTCCTAACGGTATAGCCCGTGGTGCACTCACACTGCGCCCTCCCTCTCTACTCCCGTTACCCACACCACCTCCCTCAGCCTCTACTTCCGCTATCCACACCCCCGCTCTACTTCCGCTAACCAAACACCCTGCCTCTACTTCCGTTACTCAAACCTCCTCCTCTCTCTACTTCATCAACCCCCCTACCCTCTACCACCGCAAATTCATACCTCCCCCTCCTTCTACTCCCCTCAATCCATCCCTCCCTCAACCGCCGCTAATCCACACCCTCCCCTCCCTCTACTTCGCTACCCATACCTTCCACTCCCTCAACTTCGCTACCCATACTTTCCACTCCCTCACCTTCGCTACCCATACTTTCCACTCCCTCAACTTCGCTATCCATACCCTCCACTCCATCAACTTCGCTACCCACATCTTTCCCTCCCTTTCCTTCCGCTGCTAGCACCACTTCTCCTTCCATTGCCCACAGTCGCCGCCAACACCCCCCCCCCCCCCCACCCCCATGCTCTTAATGTCAGCCTCAACTCTAGCTAAAACTGTATAGCTTCAACCCCTACCTCCTGCTACGCCCTTACTGTGGCCAGTTATGCTGTACATTTATTTATTCATTTACTGTAGCTAGACCCCTACTGAGCCCACTTATGCTATAAAGCTTTTGCTTTACTGTGCTATGAATTCTCTTTCGCTATATTAGAGTTATACAATTCCCATTATACACCAGCATTTTGCAACTGTCAGTGTTGTTCAGGGAAGAGGACACTATGACAAAGAAGAAACACTATATGGTCTTTGTCAACCATGTTTCACTTTATGTTCAATGGAAGATTCTAACCTCATGCTACCATTTGATATCATACATCCTGGTACTACAAGAAGGCTGGTTAAACAGAGAAACTGCAAGCAACCCTCGCCAGTGGTAGACGGCAAAAACTTTGGAGTCGACCTATACATGGGTAAAAGTTTCGTCAGATTGAAATCCGCGCATCATGGGAAGGGATAAGAGCAACTTTTAGCTTCAATGAAGAACAATATTTACAATGAAAACGTTCTTCAAATCGTTTTCAGTTAAAAAACAAACTTACAAGTATATTCTACATTAATTGTGCCTGAATCAATATAATCTTCGAAACAAATAGTAGTTTTGCTGAAACATGATGTATTTCAATGTAAAACAGGATAAATACACGAACTCAAGACTTTATCTAACCATGCAATGTTCACACGTTACTCTTAAGTTTTCGGTTAAAATACTGTTATATTACAATGATATTCTATTTATACTGTGCATGATATAATACATTCACGGAAATTTAATATTTTTTACTGAAATGACATACATATTATAGAGGAAAGTGGGATAAAATCATGACGAAAACAATCTACTTTCACTTCTTTCGTTTTTCACAAGATGTTACTGTAATCGCATTTCGAATGATTTTCAGTAAAAAAATTTTATTACAATAATTCTATCTTAACTGACTTAAATACTTGAATGGAAATATACAATATTTTTTTGCTGAAACAACCCATAATAAATGGTAAACAATTTGCCTTCGGCACTTAGTTTCAGGTTCACCGAGCCTCAGTTTATGTGCCTTTTTTTTTTCAAGGATTTTCTCAAACAAGTTTTATATGCCATAAAATATGGTGCTTTCCTACCTTATTTTGTTGTTCCAATACCCTCAAAAACTATGGGTGATCTATTTTGTTGTTCCAATACCCTCAAAACCTATGGGCGATCTATACATGAGGCATATCTCAAATCACTATCTTGGCCAAAAATCATGGGGTAAATTTATGGACGAGTACACACGTTATGCTAGTGGAAGCTACCCAACCCCTGAACACAAGTACTGAAGCGTTCTAGAACAGACTGGTGAAGCTCCATGCCTGATACAGAGGTGGAAGCAATCATAACAGACTACATTAACACCACTATTGACACAAATGGAAGAGGTCGATTCACCAATAATTACAGCAACAGACTGTCTGAAAGGAACACTGCCAATGTACAAAGCAGAGGAAAAATAAATACAAAAATCAGTAACACTTTGCCCATAAGTCTTCAGGAACTCTTTCCCTGTCTGAGTTTCTTAAATTTCAATGTCCACTCTCCTAACAGATTAATTGTGCATATTTAAACTAAGTAAAAGTTGGTAAGCAGCCATCGACCAGGGAGGTATATTACCGGTACTACCTGCTTGGGTATCAGGAGGATTCATGATGGCTGCATAGTAAGCCAGTACTTCAGTGGTTTTCAAGATGCACTCCTCTAACCCAGGTAGCTGACTTTTCTTTATGCCTCTCTCACACATGGACTGTTGACATTCTGTCCACAGTCTTTCCTTGTCACACATAACACCTGACAATACTTAACCAACACAATTCATTCTTCTTAACTTAGACTTTTCGTATGGTGAGTGCTTTATGCTGGCCCTGCCTTTCAGGAAAATGTAGAGCAATAAAGAGAATTGGTAGGTAGAAACATTAGACAGAAGCATTAGGTAGAAGAAAATGGTAGGAACATTAGGTGGTAGCATTAGGTAGAAGTAATAAGTTGGAACATAACAAGAAGTCATTAGAAACATTAAGTAGGAGCCTATGAAAACACAGAGCTGGAGCTGCCCTCTGCCATTGTTCTGTTAAGGGTGAAACAATAAATGGAGTGCACCAGTTATGGAGACTCTTTTACCATGGACACTCCCTTGATGGAGTTCCCAAAGAAGAAAGGAATCAGAGATAGATATTCAAACTGCTCGTTCTAAAACTTCAAGAGAATATCATATCTTTCAATACATGTAACACTGCACACACAATGTATCAACCATTCAAGTTTTTCATCTCACTAAACACCCAACTAATACCTGTGAATATGGTACTTAAATAATTGTAACCGAATTTTGGAACCTTTCGTCCATTACACTACACCTTATATTCAAATAAAATGACATAATTCTGAGAGCCATTAAACAATCTTTCACTTATACATTAGCTACTGTCTCTTCTAACAGAACTGTATTACGTCTGCAACAGTACTTCCAGTTTCTACAGTATTCCAATCCACTGTTTATCAACGCCCCTTTCTACCCATGACACAAACCAATGCCACTCTGATTACACCAGTAATTACATCTTCAATGCTCAAATACCAGCAAAATCTAAATACATCTTTTTCTTTTGTCATTATGTACCTCTGCACTGCACTTACTTGGCTGTGTGCTCACTCCAAAATTTCCAAAAACATTCCCTTTAAAGAATACCATGCACAGAATCACCTAAAATGCAAATTAAATCAATCAATTGCAAAACTGAACTTCCATCTGCAAAAAAATAAGAATCATACATAATACTTACCTCGATAATCAGGATTGTCAGCACAAATAAGTTCATGAAATCCATCCAGAAGCCTAGAGAGGAATCCCAAAGAATGAAGTCGACGACAAACAGCTGATGAGGAACGGCACAAAAGCAACAATGCATGAACACACTGGGTGAGAGAAGCACTGTGGGCCACTTCACTTTCACAGCATAGTCCTCCTTCTGATGGAGCATGAGTTAATCCACTCTGAGAAGCCTGCAAAGATGATGCTACCCTAGAATAAGGGAAATTAGGAGATTCATAATGCTCAGTGGATCTTTGTGTCTCATTTGCTATTTGAGAGCCCTCTACATTTTTCTGGACACTATCATCACATGAGGTGTGAAGAATTTTACTACACAAGTCATTAACCGAACTGTTGGAACTCATTGCAAAATTCTCCTTCATTGAGCCACTAGTTATGCCTGAATTTCTGTCTTCCTTCCCTAAATATTCCTCCCAGTCTGAAACTTGCTCCTCAGCACTACCAACTGTATCTTCATCAGAATAGAGTGTATGATACACAGATGAAGTTGACGAATTACTTTCTGCCACAGAAGTGTTTTGATTATGAGACTTCCTCATTCTGGATTTTACTCCCTCCCTTAAATCTCTCTTCTTGTGTTTTACCTTTTCCTCAACATGTTCTTGACACTCATCTGAATTATTTTTCCTTATCAAAAGCTGGTCCTTAGCAAATGACTGGTGTTCAGCTGTGGACAGGTCATCAACATCAGCCAGTAATTCTGCAAAAGGCTGCTCTATGGCAATGGACTGGGCCAGAGATATACAGTGGCCCTCAGCTGTAGAGTGACTCTCAACAAGTGACTGGCTCTTAGCTACAGAGTCACCCTTAACAAGAGACTGGTCCTCAGCTATGAAATGATCTTCAGATCCAGGGTGGGTCTCATGTCCAGAGCAATCCTCTGGTTTAATAAGATCCTTAAGTCCAAGGGAATTCTCGAGTCCAGGATGATTTTCATATCCACTGAGGTCCTCCAGTTCAGGGGGATCCTGTTGTCTAGAAATGTCCTCATGTCCGAGGAGGCCCTCTTGTTCAGGAATGTTCCCTTGTTCAAGGATGTCCTCTTGTCCACAGTAGTCATCTTGTTCAGAAAGGTCCTTTGTTTCTGACTGATCATCATGTACGTGATATTCCCCTCCAGAGTGGTCTTCTGCTCCAGAGCAGTTGTCTGTTCTAGTGTGGCTTTCTACTCCAGGGAAGCTCTCAGTCTGTGGTTGATCATCTTGGTCATCTGCTTTAGAACAGCTGTGAGCTTTAAACCTTTCTTCATGCCTTTCCTCTTCTCGTGACTCAAGGAATCTTTCATGATGGTTGATGATGAGGTCCAAGGCAAGAAGAACAAGCTCAGGACATTCAAGGTCATCCTCATCTTGCAAAGACCTATCACAGACAAACAAGTACTGCATTAAATATTTGCATTTTCTGTTAAATGAGAATATACATGAAAAATATGTATGCCTTTTTTCAGTATTCATGTCAAGGTGATATATGCAGACATTCCCAAAACATTTCATCACTTACTGTCTTCACAGTGTTAAACAACAGAATATGGTTGGCAGGCAATAAAAGGGGATAAAAGTATAAATGTGGCCAAAGAAAACATTAAAACAGAAAAAGGGTAACCCTTTTACTTCTCCCATAGTGAGATAAATGTATTGCAAACACAAAAATTTACAGTATTTACAGACAGTGAGGTATGGTGGCTAATGACAAGCCTGTCTCTGGATGATACTATGTTGTTTCCTAAGAGTGAAGAGATGCAGAAGGTTGTAAGATGCCTTATGATAAGTGTAAGTTTAGGAAACTGAAGCTAAATGTGAATAAATGTTAAGCAACAGTACCTGAAAGCAAACAGAGTGGAAGTACAGACTTTGCAAATCTCTACAGAGTGAAACAAGAAAGTGTACTAAACTGTGTTTCATATATGGGAAGAGAAAGACTGGAAGAGCTGACAGAAATTAAGTATTTAGGTGCTATCTTGAGTAAGTTTGCTGATAAAGAAGAAGAGATATGGGAGAGTGCAGTATAGGGTAGAAGAGCTACTGGATCCCTTAACAAAATAATGAAAGACAGAGGTTAAATATGGAATACAAGAAAGCATTAAGGGGTATCATAGTCCTCAAGACCCTGACCTATGCAGCCAAAACATGAACATGGAACGAGTCACAGAGGTCCACAATTCAGGCTAGAAATTATTTATTTGAAAGGAGCATGTGGTACGACTAGCTGAAATAAAGAAAGTAATGAAGGGATGTATAAGAGATCTGGTACAGCAGGGAATGCAAAGGGTATGAATTGGAGAGTGGGTGAAATGTGATACTTCAAGGTGATTTATGCATGAGGAAAGAATGCAAGGTGGGAAGTTTACAAGAGTGCATGGTAGTATGGTTAAAGGGTTGGTTGGAGAGAAAGACTACTTGTGACATGGGGAAATAGACTGGAAGAGTACAAGAGGAAGACAAATGGAGGAAGAATGCATGCAACAGTGTATACAAGGGAGGCATGTAAGGACAGGGATAAGTGTAGACTCTTTTGCCATGGATAACCCCTCGATGAGAGTTCCTGGAGGGAACTGGCATCAAAGATATAGAGAGACAGATAAAAACAAAAATTACTGTACTTTGTTGATGATGGATAGACATTTGCCAGCTGCTCAGTATCAGCTTCATATCCATCTGTTTCTTCAGGCTGCTGCTCCCCTGCATCACCAGGTGGCCCAGTGTCTTCATCCAAAAGCTCTACTGCATGCTATAAAGATAAAAAAGAATTCTTTTGCACCCTTTAAATAAATCAGATAATCTACCGATAGAGTATTTAAACTATATATATATTTTAACGATCAACTGCTAAATAAGGTAGATGATTTATGATTCCTTTTAGCGAATGTGCAGTGTAATGTACCTGAGATGGATGTGGCAGAGTATAGCTAACATTAGCAGAGGTGGAGAGGACACAGCACTGAAGCATGACAGACACAAGTTGCTTAACATCTCCACAAGTACGAGGGGAATACCGCAATAAGGGTGATCTTAATTCATTCAACAAGGTCTCCACATGCATCCCTGTAATATAACACATAAATAAAGAGGCATGCCAACCCCTCCAACAATCTATATTTTCAAATCTTTTTATACATCAAACTGATACTGGAAATGGGAACCCATCATTTATGTTTCTATGAAATGATCAAAATCATATTTACCTGCATAAGGATAGGTGATAATTATAAAAGTCAGTAACGAGTGCATCAATGAAAAAGTAACTGCAAGTTGCTCTAAAACAACACTGGAGAGGCTCAGAGTACCTGCAAAAAGATAGAGTCAACTCATTATGCAGCTCAGTTCATGATAATGCTCTTCCTTTAATCAAATACCTAATAAATCAATTCAATAAACAGATAACCTGTTCAATATAATACATCAGATGGCCTCTGTGAGCATTGAAAAAAAATTCAAAAGGAAAATACAAATGTGTTTGACACTTAAGGTTCTTTTATTGCTCAAGCTCACACCATATTCTAACTTGATAGCTGATCATACACTTTTAGTTTCCACAGTGCTCTTATCCGAAACAGCTTTCCCTACCTCACAGTTCTTAATCTTTTACAATTTACCTGCAATCACTTCTTCCTTAATCTATCCTCTTTAAGGCAACACCATATTCCCTTCACTCAATCTTGCAAATACTAAAGATCCCTTTAATACCTTTACTACAATAAAAATTGAAGAACTTTTTGAAAACTAAAAACTTGACAGCTGTTGTTTGTCTTCAAAAACTAAAATTATGGATTTAATATGAAGGCAAAACTTGAGAACATTCCTCAGATGCTTTTCTACAATGACTGTAAGAATCATAATACATTATAAAAAGGCAAATAATAATATGTCTCCAATCCATGGACTAGATCAGGTATATTTAGTCTTTGAAATCACACGCATATGTCCTGAATTAATTCCTAAAGTTCAAATGTTAATGGATCTCCAAACTTACAAAAAGCTTATCATCTTATCACTATATATCAAGCTGATTCATCAAATAATTTTTTCAGTGCACACCACCTTTACAAAGTGCTTCCAATCCTTAATCACTCTTCTTGTATCTTTACCCGAGAAATTCCAAGCCCTTATCAACATGCATTACATCCAACCATCCATCTCTTCTGAATTCTACATCTCTTCTTTGTACCTTCAATGGTTCTGTATTACTACCACCAAAGTCAATGAACTGATATTACAAAAAATTTCGTACTCTTCCAAAATCATGAAATTTAGTTTTATCTGCATTCACATTCATTATCCTTCTACACTTTTCACTAGAGAAGAACTTACTGTTCTTCACAGGCCCTGTTTTGTTCACTTAAAGAAAAGGAAATGTGGTATCAATTCCACATTAGCAATCATACCACATATCAGGAAATAACACCTCTAATACATAAAATCTGAATATGACACCTACCTGAGGATGACCGTGCCAGATCCTGAGTAATGTTTATCAATAAAGGTGCTACAATGGACCTCACTGATGATGCTGCTAGGTATGCCTGAAATTCAGTACTTGTCTGCAAAATTTCTGTAATTGCTGCCCAAAGTTCACCAAGTCCAGCATACTTAACTGCCAGTACGTCCATATTCATTTCCTGAAATTTCACAGAATTACACTCTATCACCAACAATGAACATCTTTACATTCCATAAAAGTTCATGGATTCTTAAATACATGGTCATACCCAATGTCTACAAATATGAGAATTCAAAATTTTCACATTTCTACATACCTTGATACCCTCCTCTTCTGACTCATCGGCAGATGATTTACCACTGGAGGGATGAGGAGATCCTATAATAAATGAAGTTTTCTGTGTGCCACTCTCAGCTTCCTCTAAAGAATTTATACAAGTGGATTTGTTGGTAGAGGGATGAGGGGACCCTGCATTCATATGGGATGTTATAGATCCACTTTCACCCTGAGGATATCCAGCACTGTTTACAACTTTACTCGTGTCATTCTCAGATTCTTTAATATGATCTACAACAGTATAGTTGCTGGGAGAAAGTGTAGATGTGTCATTACTTGGAACTTTTTCTATGTCAACTTCATATGCTTTTACAACATCTATCAGTGTTAACTCATTCGCAGAAGACTGGGGTAATTCATCAATTGGAAAGGCTTTACTTGCACCATTTCCTTCTTCTTGTGTGTCGTCTACATTTTCTCCAACCACTTCACATTCTTCCACTTCTAGTTCTTTAAATATTCCAAAGCTTTCACTTGCATTCCTATTTTCTTGATCAGCTTTGTTATCACCTACACCCTTTGGAGACTGCCAATTCATTTTTACTTTGTGGTCCTGCATGTTATCATCCACATTAATGCGAGTATGAATGAAGAACCTCTGTCTCACTTCCTCTGCTTTCATTCCAAAATATACTGACCAAAACTCATTATGTTCAATAATTTCCCATTCAAATATTTTTGTGAATATCAGGTTATTCTCCTCATCTGCATCTGACATAATGGGCATGCCAGGTTTTGTTTTCAATTCTTTCTTGACTATGTTACACAGTAAAGCAAATGCTTCAAGTCTTATACCTGGAATTTCTTTACATGCAGATATTAGACCTGACCCATAACCTTGGAGGAACCTTAGTAAGTTCTTATCACTTGATTCAGCTAGTGTCAACCTGAAGGACTTAATGAGATTAACTAATACATCTTTTTCATATCCTGTGCTAGCCAGATAATTATCAATACCTTGATCACAAATTTCTTTTAAGGCTGGAATGATTAAGTGTTCACATATTTCTAATTTTACTCCTGTGTTGCTTTGTGACACAAGTCTTGTAATATGTCCCATAATCTTTGAACTGATGCATGTATTAAAGATAAATTGCCTATATAAAGCTATTCCTTCCCAATGAGATACATGATTTAAAATGTTATGATTATGGCCCTCTTTGAGATAATTTTTTAACTGACGAAATGGTTCACTGCCTTTTGATCCATATGGTAATGCAAATGAATCATCTGTGGTGGATTCAGTAGAAATGTGGTTCACTCCTGTCCCTAAATGTTCAGGTATATGACAAAAAGCACATCTGACAGGATCTGTTAGTATCAAACCACTAAGATCATGCCATACAATATTTTCAATAAATAAGGTGATATATGAAACAATGTGTGGCAGCCTGTTGACAAGTCCTGGCAAGAGTTTGCTTAATATCATTCTAGTGCTCATACAACAGCAAAGACCACATTTTGATAAGGCTTTAATTGAAGAAGCATGTATCTCAGGTTCTGAACTAGAAGCAAAACAGTCAAGTACTATATTAGCAAAATTTGATATCATACAAGCACCAGGATCAACTGCATTTACAATACGAGAACTTGTTCCAAGCACCTGTGAATGGTGATTGTGAATGGCCTGGTATTCACAAAATCGGTGACTCTTTTTGTCACATTTTTCAATGTGATAAATATCCTCCCGCCAATATTTCATATACAGAACTAACTTACTAAGAGAACTTAGAACTTCTGAACGCTTACTCATGGACAAAAGTGGTCTCAAATACACAACTTTCTTTATGATGTCTGAGCCATGATTCTGAAGAAATATTTTGTGAAGGTGAAGGCATTGCCACACATCTTTCCATTCAACTTTCATGGAAGTGCAACTCTGGAGCAAAAGAAGTAATCCAATAATGATCTCATGTGCCAAACAGGCCCTGTTATTCAAATTACTTTTTTCCACATTTACTTTTGCTGCTCCTAATATTTCATTATCATCCTCTGCAAGTACATTTTCTGGTCCAGTTTCAACATCAAGCAAAAGGGAAGCTAAATTTAGCAACTTAGGGACAACACCGAGTTCTGTTAATGTAACTAGTAATTCACTAGATTTAAGGAACCTCTGAATTGAAGAAAATACTAGCTTTAGCATTCCAATTAACAGTACTTGCATGTCCACTGCTTCATCTTTCTTTTGTTCTAGATACTTTAATTCGGATACCATAGAAGAAAAGGTATCAAGAGAGAACTGCAAAATATCATGGGTAGCCAGAAGTGGTGAGGAGAGATGCTTTAACTCTGCCTCATGCATTGCTAATTGAGTCTGTATTGATACAATGCACTGTAGAAGCTCTATAAGAGACAAACACAATGAACTGTCATGCAAACATACTTTCTCACTGGGAGGGCCACTTGTCTGATCTGTTTCAGTTTCATGACACTTGTCCTCATCACTGTATACTGCTCGTGTAAAATAATCAAAGTCATTAGGGTTCATTGTAAACTTTACAATAGCTCTGCCAAGCCTACTTGTCTTGATATTCTCTTCTCCTTCTGAATCTGACTGCACTGAAGGTATACAAGAATACCTCTTACGCCTCTTTTTTCCCAGTTTTTTTCCACTCTGGCAACTAGACAGACTGCTACTTTTTGAGCCAGATGTTTGTATCCAAATCTGAGATACAGATAAAGTGCTTCCTCTCCCAGTGGGATTACTCTTAGTATGAGCAGGGTAAATAATAGGAGCAAATATGTCATCCAGGCATGGATTAACAAATGGTTCATATTTAAAGGAAAAGTGGTTAAGAGATTCTTCTTGAGGACTATCAGAACTTATACTACAAGCAGTATTATGAAGTCCTTTATGTGTGGCAACATTTGAATAAGTTTTCTTCCTTTCTTTCTCAAACTTTCTCTCCAGGAAGCCTTTCTCACATCTCCTCTGAGTACAACACACCTTAGCGGATTCATCAACTGTGGAATTCTTGAGTAAAAAAGTAAAGATAAAGGCTAGTACATGACTGATCTCCCTTCCTCCAGTCAAGCCCTGAAAAAAAAAAAAAATGCATGTATAATGTAAAAAATCCAAAGAATTTAACTAATACAGAGAATATGCTATACTATGTGCTAACCTAAGTGTACAACAAATACAATAATGCATTCTCCCTTTATCTGCTTTCTCTATTTAAACAATGTAGTCAACAAAAAATGTTGACAAGTTATTCTGTAATCTATTCTTTCCCATTAAACTTACTGCAAGAGAGCATATGTTCAAGTTCTACACTGATACACAATAAAGTAAAAGCCCCTATACTCAACAAACACTAAAAAATTCTACTTCCTCACTCTCTGATAATTGTTTAAATCATATAACTGACTGGTTCAGAGTGTATAATCAAACAAAAATATTTAAACATACACACACACACACACACACACACACAATTACATCAATTCATATATAAACTTTTTTACTTACTCTTCTCTATAACTCTTTTCATGGGGCTCCCTAGGCACTCAGGAAATCAGCTATGATCACTAATTAGGACTACAGGTCAAGAAGTGTGTGATGGTTTGTGTTTGTTCTGGTACAGAAAATGTACAACAGCTAAGAAATTGGTGTCTGATGTCTTCAAAGTGAAGTAGCAACCTGGGTATCAAAGGGTCTGTAATATGCTAAGGCAGTATTCATAGTACTGGAAAGATGAGTGGTGCCCAGATCATGGATGAGAAAGTTTAACTAGAGTTTGGGCAATGAAGTCTCAAATGGGTGTATTTCTGGTGGGAGTACTTCAAGACTAAAACAGGGGGTAAGGGCAGTTCTTTAGCATTTTCTAAGTCAACATGATGTGGATATGCGTTGTCAACGAGGTGTTTCCTGAGGTTGTGCTTTGCTATGATTACAGATAGTGAAGGACAATAATTTTGTCTAGATGTAAGTTAGTGAATGGCCATAAAGTGGCTTTGGGATTACTGTTGTTGCAGAAAATAAAGTGCCAAGTGTGCTCAGATTGAATTGTTTTAATATAATTTTTGCAACACATTTCAAAAGCCTCAAAGCACTAAATGACACCCAACTCGAATAAATAAAATAATTCCTGAGAATTCAATTCATCCATCACATTAGATTATGCCTCACATGCCTGGTCTTTCACCTGCTCAAAATCAAATATATCTAAGCTGCAAACCATGCACAATAGTGCATTTAGGACAATCACTGGCTGCCTATCAACCAAAAACCCTAAACACCCACAAAAAAGATCCTTCAAATACAAACCCACCCCAACATGCTTGGCAATCAATTCTATGCAACAACACTAAACCCCTCCCATCCAAACTGTCCCATAACTGATCAATCCACAAGTAACAATAAAAAGCTGAACTCTCCCTCATTAACTTCTATTCACACAGCTCCCCAGCCCTGACAAATATTACACTAACAAAACACATACATACTGAAGTAATCTCCACTACATGAAAACATATACACGTCAGAAGCCTCATTCTCCAAACAATCAATCACAAGTAACACTTTCCTGTTTAAGCTCTGGATACCATCAATCTCTACAACACCACAAATACCATTGCAACACATCCAAAGACCCTTCAAACCCAAGATACAACTACTACAAACAATATCACTACATTATAAACTGTGGTCCCATATGACAGACATGGCCAGCCTCCCAAGTGGTGAGGGAGTCTCATAGATACAGAAGAAACTCCTGGGACAGGACATAAATTAGTATATACTACCCCATTATATATCGGGCTACCACAGCACACAAGAAAATGCATCTTGAATATGCCTATAAAGCAGTTCATGATGGATTTATGTTTGGTGGGATGGTTTGTAAGACTAGGCTTGGAGGAAAGCTGTTTAGTACTTGTTGGGTCATTTCAGCATTTACGTATTTGGTCATTTGTTTGTTTGTTTGGGGATGGGGGTGATCTATGTGTATAGTTTCTTGAGTGTGAGGCAGGGATTGGTTTTTATTTCTACCTGTGGATGGTTATGGGGTGGTTTGGATGACAAGGGTTTATCACTCTTGATAAAAGTTCAGTGCATTCATGTTGCAGTGGAATTTTATGGGGGTGGGGGTTCTTTGTTTTATTGTACAGTATGTACATCACAATTATACATTCTTATATATCCAGCCACACGTGAAAAGGCCACCATTTTCTTGAGCATATACAGATGATGCCATAAGTCAAATGCACCTCCAAACACCCCACAAAAATATCCTGCAGCCTTTCAATTATCAGTTGCCCACTTGCTCTCAGTTACCAGCTTTTAGAATGCTCAAGATGGCATCATATACATTAGCTGCAAATGATTACAATGGCCCTGAAAGATTATTTTGTCTTTTTTAATCTATGTTTTTAATCAGTATTACTCAAAAAGAGCACATCACTTTCTTAATGTTTCAAGTTTGCTTTTCATCCTTCTGTGGGAGACTGGGGCCAAGCATGCTAACTTCAAATGAATACAACAGTCCTCTACATATGCCTTTTTTCACTGAATATCACATGATAAGACCACTGAACTCTTTTAACATTTCAGCAATCTGTTGGAGACAACAGATCCTGTCAGCCCTTCTGGGTTAATGATTCTTATGTAACAGTATACATAAATTTATACTATATAAAATATTTCAAAAAGTTATTTATTGTACTTGCACAAAACTTTTCCTTTTCTTTGACAAGTGTAATGTACACTAAGGTCAAGCTCTACATCTGTTTAAAAGCTGGGGTCTACAAAAGCACAAAACACTACTTTCTCCAATGCAAACTTCAGAAACAGGCAACATTTTGAGAGGAATCATAAAAGCACTGGCATTCAGATTTTTGATATTTTAAACTCAATTTTTGGACCAGCAACCTTCCTGTACCACTCATGACCATTTCCCATTTTGGCTTGCCTTAATGCAATGTTAAACCAATCACAAATTTACAAAACCAGAATTATGTACTGTGACTTTAAGGATTGAGAGCAACATGGTAGAAAGTCTATCATATAGAACTGGGCACATCTGCATTCTGCGAAAGTGCTGGGTTAAGCCTGGGGACACCAGCTATGCCAATTAATTCCTATAAGTGGTGCATGGGTGTATGAACTTGGTCCACAACATGTAAATAGAATAGGCTGAATATAATAACAGGCTGGTAATAGATAAGCTTTTGGATTAGTTCAAAATCCATAAACCCTAACCCAGATAGTTTTTCAAAAGGATATCCTTATAAATATTTGATACAAAACAAAAACCTGTGTATTCATGCCCAAACACAATGAATGCTTTAAAAGAATACCACAAAAACTAACTTAAATTTCCTGTTTTACAAGCTCAGCCCCATACAATAATCAGACATATCACTTGCATCCATCAATATAAATCTAATATCAACCAATGTATTTACAAACATTTAAATGAACAGCAAGAAAAAGTTAAGTACAACTCACAGCAACTCCCAGGTGATCAAGGGCTACCAATATCTTTGCTCCACATCCATGCAAGAGATAATGTTTTAAAGAGGCAGCATTCTGTGCCTCATTTCCATGACTGGCTTCCTGCCCTGTATTTTTGGTAGAAGCCACAACTGTCTGTCCACAATTAACGGAGCTTGAAGATGCCTGTGCTGGACTATGCTGGGAGGATTTATTTACCGATGATGAAAACTCACTTACAACTTGTGTTTCAGTAACATCTACATCTTTTCCTGGCGAGACAGATCCAGGTTCTACTAAACCAACTACAGTTTCAATCTTTGAACATGAACTGTGATTATGATATTCGTGCAATACATCTTTTTCTTTGGAGAGAGATTCATTTTGGCACTTTCTAGAATCATGATCTTTCGTACAAGAAAAATCCACTTGTCTCTTATTCCCTGCTGGTACAGTATTCAAACTTTCTTGTTTCTCAATTTGTGTACATTCAAGTAACCCATGTGTGTTATCACTTGGTTCTTTGGTATGATCCACACTCACAAGTAACAATTCAGAATGATGCTTTGCTTTATCAGTATCTTGTAATGCTTGAGATGGGTCAATAGAATCTTTGAAAGAATGACTTTTGCCAGTATTTGTTTTTTTAATTACTCTAGGTCTGCATCCTCTTGAACCATCACTCACTTGGGAAGCATCACTGATTATAGATTCTACTGACCGAGATGTCGCACTCGAGGAAGCATCACTATCATAGCTTACTGATCCAAGACAAATGTGCTCAATGTCAGCCAAGAACTGCCCACCAAGGAGACTCACCACACTACCAACATCGCTGAAAAGAGGTTTCTTTCCTGTATTTGTAAGTAAGGGGAAATATATTCTATATTAAGAAGGAAAAAGCTGGCACTATAACCATCACACATAATTACACTATACTCACCAATAATGGAAAATACTGTATAATCATTCTGCTTTCATGCGTATTTGCCATTTCCATATTAATAAGGTTAACATTTGGAACAGATAACTGGACCTCAGAGGAAATATCCTCATGAAGCTCATTCCTTCTTTTGGAAGATTGTACATTCAGCACCCTGCATGTAACAGAAGGCAATTTAGAGGGGCTCCTACCCCTCTTAGTTGCCTTCTATGACATGCAAGAGATGGGTAGATGGTATTCTTTCTTCCCATCTCTGGATGTGCATAAGGGATTGTGGTTTTGATGCATTACAAATGACAGGCAGAGAGTGGAGTGGAGTGAATGCAGCCTTTCTTCATCCATTCCTAGCACTACCTCATTAACAAGGGCAGTGATGATCAAATGTGAAACAAACAAAAAAACTGAACCCAGAAAACATTTCTGATTAAGAGAGTAAAGTTATGACATAAACAACAAACCTTTCTTCACAAAGTTCATTACCAAGGATTATCAATTAATCTTTTTTAAGATACCCTTTAGTGGGATGTCAGTACTGTAGTAATAAAAACTATATGTCAAATCACTTTGACACAAAAAACACTCATACAATTGAGGTTGCAAAAACCCACAAGGTCATTTTTAATAAACAACAATTCCTCAAAAAAAGATATTTCATCACCACATCAACTGTGTTTATAATGTACAAATTACAATCCAAATTCAAAGCATTTCTTTAATTACTGAAGTATCAAGCAAAATATTAAATATGTACATTAAATTACTTACTGAGGAGCTACCTAATTAAGTTTCACCCATAATTTCACTAAACAAATTATCATCATATAAAAGCACTGTTCAATGCTAATGATCTACCTATCAAGTTGAGATTAAAACAATAAGTTCCGATTCCAAACTGTCTGGGATAATGAAAAAGAGAAAATGTCTCTCAAAAAACTCCAAGACATTATCAAAAATTATACTGAGAGAAAAAAATGATTTCTGTTTTGAAGTACAATGGAGTTGAAAAATAAAAGCCTTTGTCTCAAACCAGTGAAGTCTATGCTGATAATTTTAAACATATGAAACATGACAATAACATTAGATTAAAAATAGCAATCATCTTATGCTCTCCATGTTGGGAATACTGGTCCTGTGTTATATCTAAACAAAACAAAACTAATTGACTATTTATCTCTTAAAACATCATCAAAAATAAGGTGGCTGACCATCATCAATGTATACAACCATACTAAAAATATAACATAGGGAGAAAAACAATACTTGACTATGTTATCATGGCTCAAACAAACTGCACAAACCATCAGTTAATTTCTATTGTGGTTTCATACACAACTTGCACACTCAGCATTTCAGTCACTCACATGAATGGTACATTCTCTTCATCATTCTAAGATGTGCTAGCATGGATGGATATGGCAAATTAACTTTAAAAACAATTTAACAGCCACTTCAACATTTTTAACTTCTAACCATCTTTTACTTAATACAAAGCATCAGATCATGATAAACCTCTTTAGTCAAGACTGCCCTGCACTTATACAGAAGCTTACCAAAAAGTGAAAATTAAATTTCTAACAGCAGCTGCGGCCAACTCACTCTAGACTATAAAGACTCTAATGTTTCTAACAGAGAAGGTGGAAGTTTAGCGGTGCTGATGCCACAAACTCTGTTGGTCTTAATATTTCAATCACAAAAGAATTATGCTGACTGAAGACAAAAATATTTCTGTTTTGTTTTCTCAAACTTGAATCTCCAGCATATGTTCTGTCCACTAAGATAAATCTTTACCCAAGAGCATCAAATTATTAAATGAACTGCAGATTATGCTAAAATATGCACATCAAGTGATATGAAAAAAGATAACATAATACCTGAAATTCATAATGAGACCCCTTTTTTTCTATCAATTTTATGGCAGCTACCATTCTTTTTGTTTTAAATGATTTTTAAGCTACAGACAATATCCTGACCACAATACTTCTAACCTACTAACTTCTTTTCATAACACTATGCTGGGCAAAATACAAGAAACCTCAGTGTTACCTGAAGTGGAGGAGGTTGGAAAGAGGAGTTTCCTCCTTTGCTGAAGACAACAACTGCCCCAAGAAGTCATCTAAATGGCACTGACGTTCCTGCAAAGAATATTCAACCCTGGTAAAACCATGATATAAGGGGTAACCTTTCATAAATTTTGCTTATAGTCAAAGCACAACATTAAAGTTAATAAAAAACTTTAGAAACCATACCTCCCAATAAATGTCCAATCTGAGTGTGTACCCTACCACTGCATGAAAGCACTTGAACTGGATTTCTCTAAAACATTCAGTGCTACGTTAGGAGTAAGTGTTGCAGAATTACCTCCTCAACATAAAAAAGAAAACAGGACTGAACTATTTTACACAAAATGGCTCCCAATTAAACTCAACAAATAGCTGCATTTCAGAGATATACCTCTCTTACTTTGTAATTTTAACCCCCTGGATGTAAAATTAATTTCCAGCTGCATTCCTGAAATGTCAATTCTCAAAAAAATATAAAAACTGCAAATGGCCCTTTCTAATACTATTTTCTATGTATGTATGCATATGTATGTATCTACATTTACCTCTGAAGCCCATTCCCTCTAGTAACTCCCATAAAGGAGGTGGCCATTCCATGCATTCTTCCACTGTTTCTCTCCCTCCAGTACTCTTCCAATCTACTTCCCCAAGTCAAAGGTGGTCTTCATCTCACATCAACCCCTTTAATCATACTATCACACACTCTCACATGCCCAAACAACCTGAAAGTATTACATTTCACCCAATCTACCACTCCACAATTCATTCCCTTTGCACTCCCTGCCTCATGAAATCTCTCATACACCCCTCTCATTTCTTTCATCATTCTACCTAATCATTCCACTTGCTCCTCTCAAACAGATCACTTTAGCATCCTAGTTTCTTGACCTCTTTGCCTAATTCTATGTATATATTTTGGCAGCACAGGTCAGGATAAGGAAGACTATGCCATCCCTTGATACTTTCTTCACTTCCATACTTACACTTCTAACCTTCATTATTTTATAAAGGGTCATAATGACCCTTCTACCCTGTACTGCTCTCTCCATTATCTCTTCTTCCATATCACCAAACCTACCCAAAAAAGCTCCTAAATGCTTAAATTCTGTCACCTCTTCCAATCTGTCTCCCCTATACCTATGACAAAGTTTAGTACGCTTTCCTCTTTCACTATAGGGCTTTGCAAATTCTATACTTTCACTTTGTTCCCTTTCAAACATCATTACTTTACATTTACTCATATTTACCTTCAATTGCCTATGCTTACAATATTATGAAACACATTTACAACCTTTTGCAATTCCACTCTTGACAGACAACAAAATATCATTAGCAAACAAGATTTTCACTTACCACAATACCTCACCACTAAACTCCATCTCAGCACCTCTTTCCCTGGATTTACTTTCATCTCTCTTATCACTCCATCTATATATATATATATATATATATATATATATATATATTTTTTTTTTTTTTTTGCTTTGTCGCTGTCTCCCGCGTTTGCGAGGTATCGCAAGGAAACAGACGAAAGAAATGGCCCAACCCACCCCCATACACATGCCTTGATTCAATCCACTGACAGCACGTCAACCCTGGTATACCACATCGCTCCAATTCACTCTATTCTTTGCCCTCCTTTCACCCTCCTGCATGTTCAGGCCCCGATCACACAAAATCTTTTTCACTCCATCTTTCCACCTCCAATTTGGTCTCCCTCTTCTCCTCGTTCCCTCCACCTCCGACACATATATCCTCTTGGTCATTCTTTCCTCATTCATTCTCTCCATGTGACCAAACCAATTCAAAACACACTCTTCTGCTCTCTCAACCACGCTCTTTTTATTTCCACACATCTCTCTTACCCTTACGTTACTTACTCGATCAAACCACCTCACACCACACATTGTCCTCAAACATCTCATTTCCAGCACATCCATCCTCGTGCGCACAACTCTATCCATAGTCCACGCCTCGCAACCATACAACATTGTTGGAACCACTATTCCTTCAAACATACCCATTTTTGCTTTCCAAGATAATGTTCTCGACTTCCACACATTCTTCAAGGCTCCCAGAATTTTCGCCCCCTCCCCCACCCTATGATCCACTTCCGCTTCCATGGTTCCATCCGCTGCCAGATCCACTCCCAGATATCTAAAACACTTCACTTCCTCCAGTTTTTCTCCATTCAAACTCACCTCCCAATTGAATTGACCCTCAACCCTACTGTACCTAATAACCTTGCTCTTATTCACATTTACTCTTAACTTTCTTCTTTCACACACTTTACCAAACTCAGTCACCAGCTTCTGCAGTTTCTCACATGAATCAGCCACCAGCGCTGTATCATCAGCGAACAACAACTGACTCACTTCCCAAGCTCTCTCATCCCCAACAGACTTCATACTTGCCCCTCTTTCCCAAACTCTTGCATTCACCTCCCTAACAACCCCATCCATAAACAAATTAAACAATATATATATATATATATATATATATATATATATATATATATATATATATATATATATATATATTTTTTTTTTTCTTTTTTTTTTTTTGCTTTGTCACTGTCTCCTGCGTTTGCGAGGTAGCGCAAGGAAACAGACGAAAGAAATGGCCCAACCCACCCCCATACACATGTATATACATACGTCCACACACGCAAATATACATACCTACACAACTTTCCATGGTTCACCCCAGACGCTTCACATGCCCTGATTCAATCCACTGACAGCACGTCAACCCCGGTATGCCACATCGATCCAATTCACTCTATTCCTTGCCCTCCTTTCACCCTCCTGCATGTTCAGGCCCCAATCACACAAAATCTTTTTCACTCCATCTTTCCACCTCCAATTTGGTCTCCCACTTCTCCTCGTTCCCTCCACCTCCGACACATATATCCTCTTGGTCAATCTTTCCTCACTCATTCTCTCCATGTGCCCAAACCATTTCAAAACACCCTCTTCTGCTCTCTCAACCACGCTCTTTTTACTTCCACACATCTCTCTTACCCTTACGTTACTTACTCGATCAAACCACCTCACACCACACATTGTCCTCAAACATCTCATTTCCAGCACATCCATCCTCCTGCACACAACTCTATCCATACCCCATGCCTCGCAACCATACAACATTGTTGGAACCACTATTCCTTCAAACATACCCATTTTTGCTTTCCGAGATAATGTTCTCGACTTCCACACATTCTTCAAGGCTCCCAGGATTTTCGCCCCCTCCCCCACCCTATGATCTACTTCCGCTTCCATATATATTAAAAAGCCATGGTGACATCATACAGTCCTGCTTCGCACCCACATGTATTCTAAAACTTTCACTTAACTCCCCATCCACTCTCACACAAGCATTTGTTCTACACAACTGAAAAACTACAACTTTGTTCAATATCTTTTAGGATGGATATCATGAATATGTACTATCTGTGCATATATAAAATTTCTGACACAGTATGACTAACATCAACTCACCAGAACATTCCCTGGTTCTGTCTGAGCAAAGGAGGTCCATGCCTCCTGCAGTTTTTGATCACTCATCCTTTCCTCATATCAGTGGCCTGTAACAAAGGAAATATCACTCAAAACACTGGACAACTTCAAAGTTTTCAAAACTCATGAAAAAACCTAAACAATTCTTTTTCTTTCTGCTTTCATTCAACTTACTAATTGTGTCTACTTTTAATCTTAAAGAATGAACTTCTCCAACACAATTACAACCTTTAAAGCCACAAAGAATCACAAGCACATATCAAGTATGATAAACCATACAATTCCAAGTTCAATCATCACTGTCTGGTGCCTCATTCACATAACTGTAACTTAATCATGTGCCCATGCTGTGGCAAATTACAAGTATCAATGCAATACTTACAATATTTCGTTTATGATGATATATACAATAAAATAATTAGATTATATATTTCTCATTCATTAATACCTCTGAGTATTATACTTATCAACATTTTGGTGCCTTTCACTAGCAAAGGTTGCTTAATCTGCAGTCATTTCATCAATATTTCACAGTCATGTTCTTTACTTCAACAACACTGTTGCAAATGTTTCCAAACTTTACACCCATAAAGAGCCAGTTGTTCCTACATACCATTGCAACAATATACGAGTCAGACAACAGTCCATCCACTGTCATGCCTGGTTAAGCACTGAGAGTGGGACAGAAGCATAAAGTAAACCTAATCCTCAGGATGAGAGAGGTATCAGGTTCAGCTTCTGGACTGAAGAATATGAAAGTCATGATCTTTGCTAAAAGCAAGATACAAAAGACTTACCTCACATAACTATTTTATACAAAAAACAAATATCTCAATACATATGTCAAGTGCATAACACAACTGAATAAATTTGTGATGGTAATAATCAACACGTCAAACAAATCCTCATTAATTTGTAGTGGACAAATAGGTCTGCATAAAACAAACAACCTTATTTAACAACAAAATTGAAATTCTCAATGACCATAATCCTCTAATAACATAGAGAAAACTTACAGTTGGCCTAAGAAGGACATGAGCAAAGTATGAGGGGGATGGGAAAAAAAATAAATGAGTCTGACATAGGGGGATCAGTAAGCACAGATTCTTGAAGTGTGAAGCAGAGGTAAGCTTTGTATATCTACTTAGGGGTTGGTGGCTGACTACAAACTGATTTGGAAGGGAGGGTTCTATCTATCTGTATCTCCAATGCCTGTTCCAACTGGAACTCCCTCAAGGGGGTGGCCACGATAATAGTCTCTCCATAACTAGTGAACTCCAGTGCTGCTTTTTAGCCTTTAGTGCCTCACCCTTAACAAGCCACTGACAGAGGGCAACTCTAGCGCAGTGTTTGCAGAGACTCCCACCTAATGTTCCTCCAGACTAATTCTACCTAATGCTCCTGCCTGCTATTTGTATCTAATGTTTCTACCAACTACTTCCATCTGCAGATGCGGTCCTTCTTCATTTGGTCCTGGCACTACCTTATTAAAATGGAATATGGTGATCAAGTATGAAAAAAATCTATATAAATATATATATATATTTTCATACTTGGCCACATATATTTTTTCATACTTGATTGCTGTTTCCTGTGTTTGCAAGGTAGCAACAGACAAAGAAAGGCTGCATATCTGTTCTCTACCTGTCATGTTTAATGCACCAAAACCACAGCTCCCTATCCCCAACCAGGCTTCACAGACTTTTCCATGATTTACCCCAAACAGTTCACATGCCCTAGTTAAGTCTATTGACAGCATATTGGCCCCAGCATACCAAATCATTCCAATTCACTCCATTCCATGCATGCCTTTCACCTTTCAGCATGTTCTGGCCCTGTTTGCTCAAAATCTTTTTCACGCCATCCTTCCATCTCCAATTTGATCTCCCTGTTCTCCTTGTTCCCTCCACCTCTGACACACATATCCTATTTTTCAACCTTTCTTCACTCATTCTCTTCATATGTCCAAACCATATCAGCACACCCTCTTCTGCTCTCTCAACCATGCTCTTTTGATTACCACACATCTCTCTTACCCTTTCATTACCTACTCAGTCAAACCATCTCATCACATATTGTCCTCAAACATTTCATTTTCAATACACTCACCCTTTTCAACACAGTCTTTTCTACAGCCTATGCATCGCATCTCTTTGATAATGTTCGGAACACTACTCTCAACCATACCCATTTTTACCCTCCCAGACAACAATCTCTCTTTCCACATATTCTTCAGAGCTCCCAGACCATTCACCCCTTTACTCACACTCTGACTCATTTCCACTTCCATGGTTCCATTTGTTGCCATGTTCACTCCCAGGTATCTGACCTTACAATCACATTGCAACATCCTGACACCACAGTAACAAAATTAAACATGCTGCACAACATTTCACACTTAGAACTACAGCTTATCCAGAAGAAAATGGCTGCATTTCTACGCACTCTTTTAACCCAAAAAAGACTTACACCTTCCAGTCACCTTGAATGGGCAGTTTCTCCCATTGTAGAAAAATAACCTACCATTCTTGGCATCACATAAGACACACACAAGACATTCATTACCAACACCAATAACACAAACATAAAAGCAAAACACAAACTAAATGACTTCAGAACACCATCTAGCACCAGATCAGGACATGATGAATAATCCCTCAACCTCTAACACATTCAATTAATTCAGTTCACTTTCACCTATGTCTTATCTACCCGGTCTTCCTCCCTCTCAAAAGCAATTACAGTAAACCCTCGGTTTAACAAATTAATAAGGTAGAGGGGGTGTCCATTAATGCCAAAAGTCCATTAACTCAAAAATGTAACCTATGGGCCATTTTTCAATACAACAAACAATAAAACAATCAACAGTTCACACGCTTTCTTTTTAACTTCTCTATCACGTAACAGCAATTTGAATTGTGAGCATTGCAAAATTATACTTAATAAATAATGTCACAATTCTCTGTTTACAACCTGACCACACGCTAGCTTGAGGCAGACTGAGACCAAAACAAAGCGAGTATACCCCAGACTACCAAAAACAAGCGTGATATGAAATGCATGTGGTGCAGCTCTTGAGATTTTCTAATTTTCCAAATGTCTTTACAATTATTATCACTTAATGTATTATTATTTGCCAAGTCCATTAAATCTGAAATCCATTATATCAGGGTCCATTAATTTGAGGGTTTAATGTATAACAAAGCTGCATACCACACAAACAGAATACTCAGAACAATCATAAACACTCAACACCTTCACACTAAAACAAAGATCCTCCCAATACAGACCCAACTCAAAATGCTTAGCACCTAATTCTAAGCAACAGTACTACACATAAACCACTCTATAATTACAAACAAACACCAAGTAGAAATAAAAAGCTCACTACTGCCTCACACTTCAGTAACTTCTACTCGCAGATTCCACCACCCTCCAACAATACAATACTGATAAAATGAATACACACTGACAATACCTAACAAGCACTAAACAACCAATCTCCCAACTCAGTTTTAAACTCTACCCCACTAAACATATACCCACCAGAAACTATATCCCCTAGAAAAACTCTAAGTCACACTCACCCGCTTGAGTTTTGGAAATCACCCATCAACACAACCTACAAATACTTTCGTCATATTCCAAGACCTTACATACCCACAACACAACTCACATAAAGAAGGTAATGAGCACATACTACTCAATAGCCCTATAATCCCTGCTCATGAATGTATATGCAATGTGACAACACTTTATGACCTGTGGTCCCAATTGATGGATGTGGCCAGCTTCCTAGGAGCTGTGTAAGAATCATAAGGATAGAAGGGACTCCTGGGGCAGGAAGCAAGTAAGGATAGGTATTCTGTATAATTTGAAGAACAGTCTCATTATAGACCATATCACTCCAAAGGCATCCCTCACCACCACATCCTTAAACAAGTTAAACACCTTGGACATATGTGTCAGAGGTGGAGAGAACAAGGAGAAGTGTGAGACCAAATTGGAGGAAGAAGGATGGAGTAAAAAGGATTTTGAGCAATCAGGGCCTGAACTTAAAGGAGGGTGAAAAGCACGCAAGGAATAGAGTGAACTGGAATGATGTGGTATACTGGGAATGACGTGCTGTCAATGGATGAACTAGGGCATGTGAAACATCTGGGGTAAACCATGGAAAGGTCTGTGGGGTCTGGATGTTAATAGGGAGCTGTGGTTTTGGTGCATTACACATGACAGCCAGAGACTAAGTGTGAATGAATGGGGCCTTTTTTGTCTGTTTTCCTGGCACTACTTTGCTGAAGCAGGGGGTTGCAATGCTGTTTCCTGTGGGGTAGGGTAGTGCCAGGAATAGAAGAAGGCAAGCAAGTATGAATATGTACATGTGCATATATGTATATGTTTGTGTATGTGTATGTATACGAGTATATGGTGATATGTATAAATGTATGTATGGGCACTTATGTATATATCTGAGAATATGGGTGGATGGGCCGTTCTTCATCTGAGAGCACCGAAGAATGTGTGGAGAGTGAAATAATTATCTGGGAGGGGAGAAATGGGTATGTTTGAAGATATAATAGTTCCAATAATGTTGTACGGATGCAAGGCATAGGCTATAGATGAGAACGTGCTGAGCAAAGAAGTGTATCTACAGGTATCAGACTATGTGGAGCAGTAACCCAAAGGAACACTATATTCTGAATTAGTTAAAATGAAGCCTATTATCACCATGCACCACTGTATTTACGGAATATATCAGGCAGTAATGATCTTAATGTATATTTGTAACTAATCTTATATTCTTCCATAATGGGCAAGTAACCGTGCTCAGCTATTTAATGTTAGTTTTTGTCATGAAATCTATCCATTTTGTATCTAATTTAACTGTTTTTGCAATCACTTAGTTATTCTTTACCCTGACTGTATTCCGAGTGCCACACTCAATATCAGTATATATGGGCTATCCTCAATGAAATTAAAATGTATAATTTGCCAAATACAAGAAATCACTCAGTCAATCAATCCATACTGTCAAGACAGCTGGTCCTACTATGTTCCACCTAAGATAAGCTGATGGACTACCTCAAACATCTCTTCTATACACCATATATCTAAAGATAAGCTGATGGACTACCTCAAACATCTCTTCTATACACCATATATCTAATCTCCATTTTTCCACATCCCACAATATTTGTCATTCTCCACTGCCTCACACTTTTAGTTATTTTTCTTTTTCGTCTTTTTTGACTCAAGGCTTGACTTTCATTTGGACGAATATTCATGACTGGAACCTTTTGTTACAAAAAAAAAGGAAAAGAGATAGAAATGTAAATAAGAGATTATCTGCAGGACAAATACAGAAAAGGAGAATATACGATAAAATCTTCAGAAAGAGGACAATAGCCAAATACAGGAGGAACAGATAATATGGCATATAAATATTGGTGATGTCTACAAAATCAGATATGTTCTCATAGCTAATTTAGACCCAGGTATCTGTCATTTCGCTCTGCTCACCCACATGTGGCCTGCTGGCATACAATCTCTCTTTGTCACACATAACACTTGACAACACTTAACTCACACAGCTCATTCTTCATAACTAGCTTTTTCCTGTGGTGAATTCTAAGTGCTAGCCCTGCCTTCTGGCAAAATGGTAGCAGCAGTAACAGATAAAAAAAAGTCTGGATGAACATTAGACTGGAGCATTATAGGAACATTAAGCAAAAGCAGTAGGAAGAAACATTAGGTGGGAGTAATAGCTTGGAACATTAGGTAAAAATGGTCAGTAGGAATATGAGATTATAGCCTCAGAAAACACTGCACTAAAGTTCCCCCCTATCAGTGATCTGTTAAGGGTGAGGCACTAAATGCTAAAAACCAGAACTGGAGTTTACCAGTTATGGAGACTTTTGCCATGGACAACCACTTGAGAGAAAAAGCTTCAGAGATATATATAGGCAGATATATATGTAGTACCAGTAGAAACTATACACTCAATAAACTTACTACAGAAGGTGAGAGTGCAGGTTTAACTACTATAATGATGAACATAAACTATAGCTTGGCACCTATGTGAGGTTTTCATAGCTTCTATTGATTGTTGGAGGAGTTCAGCCACCAATAAATTATATAAACTGAATTACGACACAACTGGATCTGTTCCACACGAGCAGATTCTTGTATCTTTATAAACATCTGAATTCACCCTTTAACTCTTAGACCATATACCTCTCCCTTAAAACCATACCACTATCCAGTTATCTATCATTGAAACAAGTTATGAATTAAAACTGATAATCCCACCCTCTTGAATTATTACTTACAGTGGCATGAACAATTCCATGAGAGAACTGAGATCATAAGCCCAGAACATGTGCATCATCTTTCATGGACATTACTTAAATACCAACATGGAACGGTATGGGAATCTAAACACATATCAAACTAGAAATAATATCGAACCACAGTTAAGTCTGCATGACAGAGAGGAAATAAGTGTAAGTGAGGAGTGCTGTGCTAAAAGAAAAGTGAGCGACTGATTTATATGAGCACATACATGCATACAGTTGCATATGAGATATTATTATAGCAGAATTATCGATATATTCCTTACCAGACAGTGACGAGCTTTTGAAACTTTACGTCCTCTTCTACTGTCCACTCTCAAGCATCCCACAGGCAATTGTCTTCAATCACTCATCACATCTCAATGGCAACGTCAATTAGCAATGCAGGTATTTTCACAACACAGCCGTTCTGTCCACTGAAACGTGTAATAATTCACATATGTATCAGTAAAATGGAGGAGGTAGGAGATGAATAATGTACGAAGTGGAGGGCAAGGTACCCAGGCGGGACTGAAGGAGGCGCTGCAGCAGACACACGGTCAGGTGATCCTCACATCTGACCTACTGTCACTCGACACTACAACTGTAATATGAGCCTCTACCCACGCGGCAGACATTCACCACACTCGCAATCATACACTCCTTTCCAGCTACTCACAACAATATTTCCCTGTAAGAATATTTGTCAGTTAAAGGGCCGCACACCTTTAACCAGAGATGAATTGTCAAGCTTTGTTTTCCTGCAGTCAGGGGTGCCACCTGCTGATCAAGGCCGACCAGGCATCCCAACTGAACCACTTCAATTAAACTCCGAAATTTACCTTCTTGTTCATGTTTTGCAGATACAAAAAAACAGACAGCAATGAAGCCTTACATCAATCTATGAGATTTCGAAGAGGAGAATGCCAAAGCTAGGTATACTATATTGTGGTAGTTTACACATAATAAATAACTAGTTTGGACGATACAAACTGGTCAAGTTTCACTTGTGTACTTTCAACATTGACCTCTTTAAATCAATAGCACTTAAAGGGTTTCCTCACTATCCTTCGCGGGCTGTCTAAGCAAATTAAATCATATCTACTCCGTTTTACAAAATCATTATTCAAGGTGACACTTCAGTAATAATAATGAATGATGAACATTATTACTTGAAGTGGTGAACAGCTTGGCAGTTGCAGAGGCTACTAGTTACTGTCCCTTTTTGACTGGTTAGTTGTTTACGATTTAGGCCTATCTACTGAGAGGGTCATTAAGGCCGTCAATCTAAAATCATAACTACTATCCTAAATTCTTTTGTTTTTTACAAAAATGCTTAAGATGACTCTAGACCACATACACTCACAGTGTAAAACGACTTAAGATGTACTATTGAAAAGATGAATAACTTCTAATTCAGTTTTATAAAACGCAAGGCTCAGAAGATAGGTCAAAAGTAATGATTGGCTACACAAATATTATGGCGCAACAAACTTGTAACGTGAAGATATACCGTCTTGTGAAGAGCAGGGCAGATGCAAGGGAGGCAAAGTGCTTTAGTATGTACGTGAGCAGTAATGAAGGAGTGTGCAGTTGTGCAAGACGGAAACGAAAAAGTGATTCACAGGCAGAGATATAACAGCAGTGAAGATATGCTTCTGCGCTCATATGATAAATGAACAGAGAGAATATCGTGCTTAAGACAGATATATCATTCACAGATACCTATCCAAGGGATAACGGACTGCGTAGAAGTGAAATGAATGCAGTCTGGTAACAGATAAACGTATGAACGTCGATATGTATCCTTATCTCATGTAAAGAAATGGAAACAGTTAAATAGATCAACTTTGCATCTATTGACTGTGGGAGAGCACGCGACAGTCCCCTCACGAACCTATTTCACTTTTTTTTTCATATCAACGGGGATGGCGAACCTTTGAAATCATGAAATTAAGTAGCTTCACATACAACGGACACAACAAGATCATTCACTAGCAACTATTTGGTTTACACTCAAATTGTGAGGAAATTTGCTTTTCAAAAGTTTAAGATACAGGTATAATGTATTTCCTATGGTCAAACAAACAGCAAGTTTAGATATGTAACTAAGCTTCTTATAAATTGCAGCAATGGGTACATATAGTGAGTTACTGACATGTTCAGAATAACATTTCTGTGCTGCGGCGTAATTTACAAATTACTTGTTTATCAAAAGCTGCTCCATTAGTGAGATCAGTGACGGAGCGTCTTATTCTTTATTTTCCTGTGAAAATTAGGGAAGGAAAAGCGGGCGATGCAGGTTATGAGGCACCAAAAGGCTCTCCTCTCGAAGCTTTCGATTAGAAAACCGGACATACAAACCAGCACATACAGTAATGATATAAACCGTTACGTTGAGTTCTCTCCTGTCATCCTCCCTATACCTTGGCAAAGGGTCTAGAATGAAAATAGTGTAATGAAACCATATATTTTCCTGAAATCTCTGCAAACTTAGTATAGTGCTGCTTGTATGTATTTATTCGTGGTGGGTCATTCATCCTCACTGCAATTGAGTATTCGGTACTTAAATTAGTGACAGAAACTGAATATAGCAGTCATATCGGTCACAATATAACAGCATAATATGAAATTAAAAACAAAATGGATTTGTATACCAAGCCACAGCAGACCGGGGACCGCAAAGATTTTTTTTTTAAGCTATTCTGGTTTAGCTATTGCCTTTCTCTGCACAAGTTCTCATCTCAAGGTCAGTATTATACGGATGATGTTGAGATTCCAAGAGATAGGAAAGACAAGTTGAATATCTGGCGTTAGCCAGAATAAAATTCCTGAAGTCGGCGGCACCAGGTAGGGACACCTACTGCGGGCCCCCTGTCCAGGCTCGCCCCAGGGGAGCTCCTCCAGATCGCCCCTGCAGCGGGGCCCCCGACTCCCTGATAGAACCTGCCGAAGCTGAATAAAACTATCTAGCACAAAAAAATTACAACAACGGAACATAGGAAGGTGTTTCTTCCATACCGTCACAACCCTGGAGTCACTCGAACCCTCATCCCGACCATCTGGGAAGTGTATGTTAAACTTCTTCTGCCGGGAATATGGTATTTTCGTCCAGTGTACGATAACTGTAACAAGAAATGTACGTACGTTTCTTACTGCAATATGGGAGAACCACAATTTACTTGGTATTCAAGGGTTATTTGCCTTAAAACTGTTTTAATGCCAACTATTAACATCCTCCAAACTTCACTTCTGATATGAATTCATGTCGAGCGCGAGGTATATCCAGCGAGGGCAGCACCTCGCATCAGGCCTGACCACACACAATTGTGGTGAGATTCCTCTCACTTTGAGGATATACGTTTACATTACTCAAGTTATTCCACAAAATTAAACACTTAACGTTTTCACAAGTTATGATAGTTTTGAAGTATGGCAGGTGGAGCGCATAATACTACGCTAATTTTACTCTTACTACTTTGGTTTCTTAAAACTTGGCATTTCCCTTAACCACACAAGGTCCTACAGAAGGGAACCGAGAATGTATAAGCAAAACGATACTTGTTCTCCACCATAACTACTTTTATCCTTACGACACAACTTATGCCAACTTCATGTTAAGTATTTAAAAACGACACTGAAACCAATCATGGTCTACTGAAACCAATCATGGTCTACAATGTGATTAGTTTGATTCATTAAAGGTCAATTGCAGTTTTAGCTACAAATAACTAGATATATTTAGAAAGTGACCTGATTACGGTTGAAAACAAATAATCCAAAGGAACAGCCCCGCAGGATATATCAACCAACGGACATAAGGTTGACAACCTTACAGAGTTAAGGACACAACCTCCGCTTTATTAACCATCGAGGATTTATGAACTTTCAGTTCACTTCCTCCATGTAGCAAATGTGTACCCTGGTGTGGTGTGGTGTGACAGTGAACCCAGTTGAGGCGTGGATTCCTATATTGGCCACAACGCTAGTAAATCCTTTGCTGGGTTTCTTCCAATGCTTTTACAATATTATATTTTTTTTCTTTTTTTTTTGCTTTGTCGCTGTCTCCCGCGTTTGCGAGGTAGCGCAAGGAAACAGACGAAAGAAATGGCCCAACCCACCCCCATACACATGTATATACATACGTCCACACACGCAAATATACATACCTACACAGCTTTCCATGGTTTACCCCAGACGCTTCACATGCCCTGATTCAATCCACTGACAGCACGTCAACCCCGGTATACCACATCGCTCCAATTCACTCTATTCCTTGCCCTCCTTTCACCCTCCTGCATGTTCAGGCCCCGATCACACAAAATCTTTTTCACTCCATCTTTCCACCTCCAATTTGGTCTCCCTCTTCTCCTCGTTCCCTCCACCTCCGACACATATATCCTCTTGGTCAATCTTTCCTCACTCATTCTCTCCATGTGACCAAACCATTTCAAAACACCCTCCTCTGCTCTCTCAACCACGCTCTTTTTATTTCCACACATCTCTCTTACCCTTACGTTACTTACTCGATCAAACCACCTCACACCACACATTGTCCTCAAACATCTCATTTCCAGCACATCCATCCTCCTGTGCACAACTCTATCCATAGTCCACGCCTCGCAACCATACAACATTGTTGGAACCACTATTCCTTCAAACATACCCATTTTTGCTTTCCGAGATAATGTTCTCGACTTCCACACATTCTTCAAGGCTCCCAGAATTTTCGCCCCCTCCCCCACCCTATGATCCACTTCCGCTTCCATGGTTCCATCCGCTGCCAGATCCACTCCCAGATGTCTAAAACACTTCACGTCCTCCAGTTTTTCTCCATTCAAACTCACCTCCCAGTTGACTTGACCCTCAACCCTACTGTACCTAATAACCTTGCTCTTATTCACATTTACTCTTAACTTTCTTCTTTCACACACTTTACCAAACTCAGTCACCAGCTTCTGTAGTTTCTCACATGAATCAGCCACCAGCGCTGTATCATCAGCGAACAACAACTGACTCACTTCCCAAGCTCTTTCATCCCCAACAGACTTCATACTTGCCCCTCTTTCCAAAACTCTTGCATTCACCTCCCTAACAACCCCATTCATAAACAAATTAAACAACCATGGAGACATCACACACCCCTGCCGCAAACCTACATTCACTGAGAACCAATCACTTTCCTCTCTTCCTACACGTACACATGCCTTACATCCTCGATAAAAACTTTTCACTGCTTCTAACAACTTGCCTCCCACACCATATATTCCACAGCCTGTTGAGGCAATTGACTTCTAAACTTCAGGCTAGACTTACTGTTCTGAAGAATGAGACATAATTGAGCATACAAAATCTAAATTGTAGCGTTCGTCTTGAATATTATTATTAAGTCGGTCGCACATTACTATGCTGCAGTAGAGATTTCTTACTCTAATTTCCAATTATAGTTCTCTACTCCATTCGTATTTTATAAATCTGAATTCGTAGAAACCCACACAAAGATTTATCGCCCAATGATCTTCACGTATTCACTAGCATTTGCTTTTGTCACAACAGTAGATTTTTAACCCAGTCTCACTCTATAAAATCAATCGTCAGCAAAATCCTATTAGGATGTGTTTTGTCGATCTACGATGAACACTTAACGCTAACCTTTGTACAGTTCACCATCACCTATTACGAGGAAACATATTGTTCGTGAAACCTCCCCAGAAAGATAGTGCGTCCATCACAGGCGTGATAGCTTTGCATTGGTTTATGTATCACTCTAGTGTCATTTTAACACCAGGCCATCTGGGAATACAGTATAACATTATGATCTTGCATCTTAGATAATCTATATTTCCTTCAGTAGTTCATGGTATAGACCCTTATTTAAACTTTTTATACACTTTACAGCAACATTAATTTGTCTTGCAGGACCGTAAATACTGTACGGAAACCTAAATGTTTCATGAGCACATTGTCCCAGGTCTGTTGCAGCAAACCAGTTTAGGTTTCTTGGGAGGTTTGGTGCTCACGTATTATTCTTGACGACTTGCAAGGAAAATAAAGGACCAAGTGAAACTTAAATGCAACTTTCAGTAACTTATGAAGCATAAATTTCATGGAAAAGTGCTACTCTCCTGTTACTGACAACTCCAAACGTTTTGAATTTTTACTCTTACCATACCATATATGTACTTTATACATTCTCTTTCAATTCTAAATATGTAATTTATATTTTCTTCCATACGGCATATATATATATATATATATATATATATATATATATATATATATATATATATATATATATATATATATATATTCCCTGGGGATAGGGGAGAAAGAATACTTCCCACGTATTCCCTGCGTGTCGTAGAAGGCGACTAAAAGGGAAGGGAGCGGGGGGCTGGAAATCCTCCCCTCTCGTTTTTTTTTTTTTTCCAAAAGAAGAAATAGAGAAGAGGGCCAGGTGAGGATATTCCCTCAAAGGCCCAGTCCTCTGTTCTTAACGCTACCTCGCTATCGCGGGAAATAGCGAATAGTATGAAAAATGTATGTGAGAAATACTTAGAAAAGCAAATGGATTTGTATGTAGCATTTATGGATCTGGAGAAGGCATATGATAGAGTTGATAGAGATGCTCTGTGGAAGGTATTAAGAATATATGGTGTGGGAGGAAAGTTGTTAGAAGCAGTGAAAAGTTTTTATCGAGGATGTAAGGCATGTGTACGTGTAGGAAGAGAGGAAAGTGATTGGTTCTCAGTGAATGTAGGTTTGCGGCAGGGGTGTGTGATGTCTCCATGGTTGTTTAATTTGTTTATGGATGGGGTTGTAAGGGAGGTAAATGCAAGAGTCCTGGAAAGAGGGGCAAGTATGAAGTCTGTTGGGGATGAGAGAGCTTGGGAAGTGAGTCAGTTGTTGTTCGCTGATGATACAGCGCTGGTGGCTGATTCATGTGAGAAACTGCAGAAGCTGGTGACTGAGTTTGGTAAAGTGTGTGGAAGAAGAAAGTTGAGAGTAAATGTGAATAAGAGCAAGGTTATTAGGTACAGTAGGGGTGAGGGTCAAGTCAATTGGGAGGTGAGTTTGAATGGAGAAAAACTGGAGGAAGTGAAGTGTTTTAGATATCTGGGAGTGGATCTGTCAGCGGATGGAACCATGGAAGCGGAAGTGGATCATAGGGTGGGGGAGGGGGCGAAAATTTTGGGAGCCTTGAAAAATGTGTGGAAGTCGAGAACATTATCTCGGAAAGCAAAAATGGGTATGTTTGAGGGAATAGTGGTTCCAACAATGTTGTATGGTTGCGAGGCGTGGGCTATGGATAGAGATGTGCGCAGGAGGATGGATGTGCTGGAAATGAGATGTTTGAGGACAATGTGTGGTGTGAGGTGGTTTGATCGAGTAAGTAACGTAAGGGTAAGAGAGAGGTGTGGAAATAAAAAGAGCGTGGTTGAGAGAGCAGAAGAGGGTGTTTTGAAATGGTTTGGGCACATGGAGAGAATGAGTGAGGAGAGATTGACCAAGAGGATATATGTGTCGGAGGTGGAGGGAACGAGGAGAAGAGGGAGACCAAATTGGAGGTGGAAAGATGGAGTGAAAAAGATTTTGTGTGATCGGGGCCTGAACATGCAGGAGGGTGAAAGGAGGGCAAGAAATAGAGTGAATTGGAGTCATGTGGTATACAGGGGTTGACGTGCTGTCAGTGGATTGAAGCAAGGCATGTGAAGCGTCTGGGGTAAACCATGGAAAGCTGTGTAGGTGTGTATATTTGCGTGTGTGGACGTGTGTATGTACATGTGTATGGGGGGGGGGGGGTTGGGCCATTTCTTTCGTCTGTTTCCTTGCGCTACCTCGCAAACGCGGGAGACAGCGACAAAGTATAAAAAAAAAAAAAAAAAAAAAAAAATATATATATACATAGAGAGAGAGAGAGAGAGAGAGAGAGAGAGAGAGAGAGAGAGAATTGGAATGATGTGGTATACCGGGGTCGACGTGCTGTCAATGGATTGAACCAGGGCATGTGAAGCGTCTAGGGTAAACCATGGAAAGTTCTGTTGGGCCTGGATGTGGAAAGGGAGCTGTGGTTTCGGTGCATTATTACATGACAGCCAGAGACTGAGTGTGAACGAATGTGGCCTTTGTTGTCTTTTCCTAGCGTTACCTCGCACACCTGAGGGGGGAGGGGGTTGTTATTTCATGTGTGGCGAGGTGGCGATGTGAATGAATAAAGGCAGACAGTATGAATTATGTACATGTGTATATATGTATAAGTCTGTGTGTATATATATGTATACGTTGAGATGTATAGGTATGTATATTTGCGTGTGTGGACGTGTATGTATATACATGTGTGTGTGGGTGGGTTGGGCCATTCTTTCGGCTGCTTCCTTGCGCTATCTCGCTAATGCGGGAGACAGCGACAAAGCAAAATAAATAAATAAATAAATGAATATATATATATATATATATATATATATATTTTTTTTTTTTTTTTTTTTTTTTATACCTCGTCGCTGTCTCCCGCGTTTGCGAGGTAGCGCAAGGAAACAGACGAAAGAAATGGCCCAACCCCCCCCATACACATGTACATACATACGTCCACACACGCAAATATACATACCTACACAGCTTTCCATGGTTTACCCCGGACGCTTCACATGCCTTGATTCAATCCACTGACAGCACGTCAACCCCTGTATACCACATCGCTCCAATTCACTCTATTCCTTGCCCTCCTTTCACCCTCCTGCATGTTCAGGCCCCGATCACACAAAATCCTTTTCACTCCATCTTTCCACCTCCAATTTGGTCTCCCTCTTCTCCTCGTTCCCTCCACCTCCGACACATATATCCTCTTGGTCAATCTTTCCTCACTCATTCTCTCCATGTGCCCAAACCACTTCAAAACACCCTCTTCTGCTCTCTCAACCACGCTCTTTTTATTTCCACACATCTCTCTTACCCTTACGTTACTTACTCGATCAAACCACCTCACACCACACATTGTCCTCAAACATCTCATTTCCAGCACATCCATCCTCCTGCGCACAACTCTATCCATAGCCCACGCCTCGCAACCATACAACATTGTTGGAACCACTATTCCTTCAAACATACCCATTTTTGCTTTCCGGGATAATGTTCTCGACTTCCACACATTTTTCAAGGCTCCCAAAATTTTTGCCCCCTCCCCCACCCTATGATCCACTTCCGCTTCCATGGTTCCATCCGCTGACAGATCCACTCCCAGATATCTAAAACACTTCACTTCCTCCAGTTTTTCTCCATTCAAACTCACCTCCCAATTGACTTGACCCTCAACCCTACTGTACCTAATAACCTTGCTCTTATTCACATTTACTCTTAACTTTCTTCTTCCACACACTTTACCAAACTCCGTCACCAGCTTCTGCAGTTTCTCACATGAATCCGCCACCAGCGCTGTATCATCAGCGAACAACAACATATTATACTTAATCACTGTTTCCCGCATCAGCGAGGTAGTGCCAGGAAACATGAAGGATGGCCCACACACACACACATATATATATATATATATATATTTCTTTCGTACTATTCGCCATTTCCCGAATTAGCGAGGTAGCGTTATCAACAGAGGACTGGGCCTTAGAGGGAATATCCTCGCCTGGCCCCCTTCTCTGTTCCTTCTTTTGGAAAATTAAAAAAAAAAAAAAACGAGGGGAGGATTTCCAGCCACCCGCTCCCTTCCCTTTTAGTCGCCTTCTACGACACGCAGGGAATACGTGGGAAGTATTCTTTCTCCCCTATCCCCAGGGATATATATATATATATATATATATATATATATATATATATATATATATATATATATATATATATATATATATATTCTCATTTCTCATACGATTCGCCATTTCCCGCATTTGCGAGGTAGCGTTAAGAACAGAGGGCTGGGCCTTAGAGGGAAAATCCTCACCTGGCCCCCTTCTCTGTTCCTTCTTTTGGAAAATTAAAAAAAAAAACGAGAGGGGAGGATTTCCAGCCACCCGCTCCCTCCCCTTTTAGTCGCCTTCTACGACACGCAGGGAATACGTGGGAAGTATTCTTTCTCCCCTATCCCCAGGGATAATATATATATATATATATATATATATATATATATATATATATATATATATATATATATATATATATATATATTTCTTTCTTTTTCTTTCGTACTATTCGCCATTTCCCGCAATAGCGAGGTAGCGTTAAGAACAGAGGACTGGGCCTTTGAGAGAATATCCTCACCTGGCCCCCTTCTCTGTTCCTTCTTTTGGAAAATTGAAAAAAACGAGAGGGGAGGATTTCCAGCAACCCGCTCCCTCCCCTTTTAGTCGCCTTCTACGACACGCAGGGAATACGTGGGAAGCATTCTTTCTCCCCTATCCCCAGGGATAAATATATATATATATATATATATATATATATATATACAGACGCCAATACACGCACATATACATACATATACATTACATATGCGTACATATACATACACAGACAAATACATATATACTCATGTACATATTCATATTTGCTTGCTTTCATCCACTCCTGGCACTCTATAGCTTCTGTATTTTTCTTACTGTAAATGTAGTTTATATATTTTTCCATTCTGGAAATGTATTCTGTATATTCTTCCATACTGTATGTGAACTATATATATTCTATGCTATGTACTTTATACATTTGAAGCAAGGAATATAAAATACACAAGATTTCTGATCCTTTGCTTTGATAATTAATTGTCAACAAAAGGGTGTATCAAACAGCATATGACTGTATAACTAAATAATTTATTTTCTTCAAAAATATGAGTGAAATAAATCATACAATTGTATTTTGCATACTGCCTTACAATAAAGGCTTGGATATCAACGTCAGTGCAAATATCTGTATATTTTCTTTAGTAATAAAATGCCATTTTATCTTAACACCATTACATTCTAAAAATGTTTAATTTTACCCTTTTATTATTCCTCTCATTTTCATAAATGGTCACCCAGAGGATAAAATATGCACAAGAAAATCATCTGTGTGTGTGTGGAGATAGTATTTCATCATGAAAAGCAGATTTTTAAAAACGAGATACAAAATAATGAAAATATAAAGGATATACTATCTATGCATTTATCTATGATATGCTATTCCCTGTCACAAAGTGGGTAGTGAAGAATTCCTTCATTTAGTACAATCAAAGTAGACTTCCTCCCATTCCTTTGTACCAGTGCGCGCTCACCTATCACAAACACATGTCCATCCATAGCAACTCTGGCTTTCCCATGCACTTCCAGTTATTTTTCCTTTTACATTCATTTTGTAACCCTTTTAACATTCAACCTTTCCACCCACTCAGAAGGGATTTCAAGGTCAACACAAGCATAAAATATCTAGGCAACTGCTACTGCAGACTAATCAAATTAAGTGTGAAGGGAGGGTACAGGTATACCCAACTTCACTGGAATTCTTTGACTTACTGCACGTTTACAGGTTTATCAATCATGTCACTTGTATTGGTTTAAATGAGTAGGAACTTCAAAAAACTATAATGCATGAAAATATCAATAACAATAAATCAATACAGTATGGAAATAGAAAAATTACTAATAAAACAGACATTAAAAAAAAATGACATTACAACAACAAGAAATGAGGCTGTCACCTGTTCTTGATGCTTCCTTGCTAAAGCAGGAAATGGGAAATGTGGATGAAAGAAAAAAAAAACTATAATCATCTTGCATAATAATAATCTTATTTCTTTTATGAAGATTCATTATTTCCAGTGAGGTATTGTCAAAAACACATGACTGAATCTTGAGGGAAAATTCCTTATTTGCTCCTTTTCTCAATTCCTTCTTTTGGACATTAACACACGAGGGGAGGATTTCCAGCCCCCCCCCCCCCAACTCCTATCTTTCTTGGTTGCCTTCTAAAACATGCAGGAGGTATGTAGACAGTATTCTTTCTGCTACTCCTGGTGATAAATAATAATCAGCATAATAATAAATATATATTTTTTTTCATACATGCTTGTGATTTCCTACATGAGCAAGATAGCATTAAGAACAGATGACTAAGCATTAGAGGAAAAAATTCCCACTCTGCTCCTTGCTCTGTTCATTCTTTTGGAAGGTAATACAGGAAGTGAGGATTTTCAGCTACCAAGCTCCCACCCTTCTTTGTCAACTTCTATAACCAGCAGGGAATACATGGGCAGTACTCTTTCTCCCCTATCCCCAGGCTAATGATAATAATAATAATAAAAATAATAATAATAATAATAATAATAATAATAATTATAATAACAATACCTAATAACTAATAATAATAATATAAGAGTATGTGGAAAGAGAGGTTATTTGGGAGGGTGAAAATGGGTATATTTGAAGGTATAGTAGTTCCATCAATGATGTATGGATATGAGGCATGGGCAGTAAATGGGGATGAGGAAGGTGAAAGCATTGGAAATGAAATGAAAGAGGATAATATGTGGTGTGAGGTGGTATGATTCAGTAATAACGGTACAAGAGATGTGTGGTATTTAAAAGTGTGTTTTTGAGATAGCTAAAGAGGGTGTGCAAGGGGAAAGAGGAGTCCAAATTGGAGATGGAAGGATGAAGAATAAAATTTTGAGTGACTAAGGCCTGAACATGCGGGAGAGTGAAAGCATGCATGGAATAAAGTGAACTGGAATGATGTGGTGTACAAGAATTGATGTGCTGTCAATGAACAGAACCAGGGCACGTGAAGTGGCTGGAGGAAACCCAGGAAAAGTCTGTGGGGACTGACTGTGGATTGAGAGCAGTGGTTTCAATGCACTAAAAATAACAGCCAGAGAATGGGTGTGAATGAATGCTGACTTCCTTTGTCTGTTCTTAGCATTACCTCACTGACATGGAAAACGGTGATCAAGTATGAATACTAAATAATAATAATAATACCTAAAATGTGAAAATTACTAATTTCTGTATATTTAACTAATCTAATTTGCATGGCTTCAAAATAAAAGCTTCTCTTATCTACTCTCATATTTCAAGTTATCTTCTCCAGACCTTTAACAGATTTTTATGCTATTCTTCCTATGACCAAATTCTTTCTTATTTTCATACATTTTACTATTTCCTACCTTGGAAAGGTAGTGCTAGGAATATAGAACTGAGCCATTAAGGAAAAATTCCCACTTGGCTCCTTCTTCTGTTCTCACTTTTGAAAAGTAATGGAACAAGATGGGAATTATACATAGGTAGAATTCATGCTCTCCTCAGAAATGTAACACAAAATTTTTTTACCAACATCTACTGCTAACAGCCAACCACTGAATTTTTATAGACTTTACCCACCCAAAATTTTTTCTCTTCATTCTTTAACATCTTGCTAGTTCTTATTCATCTATGTATTATACTTAGTTGCTGCCTCCTGCATCAGCAAGGCAGCACAAGGAAACAGACGAAAGAATGGCCTAACCCATCTAAATACACATGTATACACATAAATGCCCACACACGCACATATACATACATATACATACTCAGACATATACATATATACACATGTACATATTCATACTTGCGGCCTTCATCCATTCCCGTCAAAACCCCGCTAGCTCTTACCTGATGCATTTACATTTGATATACAACAATCTCTTCATTAACTGCTTTTTTCAGACCATTATTCCACCATGATTTTCTTTTTTCTCTATTCCCCTTTTCCCCATATGTTTAACTACTGCAAATAACACAGTATCTATGCATATACCTTTTCATAATAAACAAGGGTTGTTGATGCAGATCATCTTTCAAGCATCATGGTCTTTGGAAATATTTACAAAATCCAACAGAGTGACATTCTCTCTTCCCTTCCTCATCTCTGGTCTTTTCTTAAATCATTTCTTATGCTTCGTACTCAAATACATGTACTTGTAGTTATTATATTCTAAATAAAATGCTTTACAAAAATATCCCTACATTCACTTACACCTCTTTGATACTACAAGAATATAATTTAGAACATCATAAAATCTTGTAATCATGATCTCTTCACTCCACCTATGTTTTATATATGATATGAAATCCTTAACAGAAAATAAACCATGACAGAAGTCTTGACAGAATTATAATACCTGACTCTCAAATGTACACTACCGTGGGTTCAGCATTAAACCAAAACCTAAATGAAATGCATACATATCCTCCTAAGTTCACTCCTTTTCTCTTCTATACATTATTTTTGGTATAAATCACTTAAAGAATGAGATTTATCCTGGGGACCTAAGGCTTATCACAACAGCATGAACATTATAAAGATATTTTTTTTTTTTTTCTGGGAGGGGGAGGGAGGTAATGTTAGTAACCAATAGCCTCATGTATAATTCATAGTAATGAAATGTTGTACCATATGTCCTCACCTCTTTCTTTCAAAATGTAATATTCTAATATACAGATTAATTTTTTTATAAAATGCTGCTCCTTAGCCTTGCTGAGGGTGAAAACCTCTTCTCCCCCCAAAAATTTAGCTTTATCTAATGTTTCTGATCTAGCAAAAAGACCAACCCTGCATACACAAACTCACAAGAGATAAAGTCTGCCAACCCTATCCAGCTAAGGGACTGAACATGAATCCCTTTAGGATGCGAGTATAGAGTGCTACCAATCCCACTAATATTTCTATTGTTTTGTTCTTCCCTACTCTTTCCCAAGGAATAAAGTAGATGATATACAGCAATATAAAGGCACTCATTCTCTTTTAGAGCACAGATGCAGCTTGTGGCCAAGTAGTAATTAGCAACACTAACAATTTATTTGTTTCAATACACTATGAGAAAATCACTTTAGAAATTCATGAGACTTTCATCTATACCTGAACAAAGTATCAGCTATAAAGATCAATCCCTGTGACCTAGTCATGCAACAAGCATCACAAACCATGAAACAAGGAACTAAAATGTACTCATCAATCAGCAACTGAACTGACTTGAATCCACAAATCCAGTTATCCATTACCTTGTTTAACTATTGGTAGCCCCTTTCTCTAAAAGCAGCAATACACCCAAAGCAAACAGCACATCAACCAGGTGTTTGGCTCTATGTACCATGCAATGGGTAAATGGTCCGGAAACTCTGGTTATTGGGTTTTCGTAAAAATGTGTTTGAGCTATGCAATTCACTAAGATGTTTACTCTACCCTCATAAATAATTCTATAGTTCTTTAACAAAAGCTTAAAAAACTTTGTTGAATCTATCAAACCTGGAAATACTGAAAAAACTGTACAGTTTGCAAGGCAATGAAAGGTTATGGGACTTAAAAAACCTTTCAAAGTTTGTGAAGATACAGGATTCATTTATGATACCAAAGATGGAAAAATCTGGCAGTATGGGCAAAGAGATGATCTAAACAGAAGCTTTGTGATTTTAACTCCATTCTCGTAAAACTATTACAAGGAACTTTTTTTATAAATGACTGCAATAGTGTGCTTCTCTGTAAATAACATATTGTGGACACAAGTCTAAATACAGTTAGCCATAGTATGGTGTTAATTGCTGGTTCGCAAAGGCAATGATTGTCTGATTGTTGGATTTAAGCCAACTAAGGTCATAGATTGTGTCTAATAAAGGCAACTTTAACAAGTAGCTCAGCTTCCTATTTCATGAGATTTATGCAATCTATCTCTTATGCAGGACACTTTCAAAAGTTTCTGCAGTTCCCTCTCATATTCATGGAATCACTGAGATGATATGGCTCACACTGGATACTTATGAGACAAAAAAAAAGTTAAATGAACTTTGACATAACTCCTCTGGTTATTTATATACCCACAAGTAAGGCATTACAAGAGTTAAGATAAAATCATGACTTCTACAAAGGAAAAAGGAATGTCTCATTTATTATAAAGCCATGAAAAAAAAATCTGTGCCATCAAAGGTAATGTATCAAAAACTGAGTGGGGTACCAATGGCATTACCAAAGAGAGCAGTGACATGAACATTTACATTACTGTGCATTTTCTTAACATCAACTGTGGTGAAGTGAAGAATGAGTTAGAGGGTTACAACTCTCCCATCCAATGAAAGTTCTCCATGCATTTGGAATGGAAATTATAATTCCAAGACCTACTTATTATTATATCTACCTTAACTTTTGGGTTTGTTATACAAGCAATGAAACCTATAAGCAGGGTAAGAATTACTCAACTGTATAATTATATTATGTTGCAGAAAGCAGTACAAAAAGTTGCTCTACATACTCTACATTTTCTTAAGGTTAATTGAAAGCTACTGTTTGCAGCAACCTAGAACTTATGAGATTTCTTTTGGTTAAGATAGTCACAAGTCAGATAAATAAGCTAGAGAACTTTACTTAGTGGCAGATAATGCTATTCTGTTTGTATAAGTAACAGATTTTGGAGTGGAATAATGTCATGTTTCTATCCTATTTTTGGATCTAGCCTAATTTTAAGAAATCTGTAGGTTTTGGAACAGATTTAATTCAAAATAAAAAGCCTCATTATCACACAATACTTAGTCCATTATGATTTATCAGGCAATGCATAAGTGAGTGAAGCCTACAATATAACTCATTGCAGCATCAAAAAAAGCATCACTGAATAGATTGCTGGTTATGAATTTGAGTAGACAAATCATACTAAATATATATCACATATTTTCCATTTGAATTAGTAGGTAATTGTGGGAGTTAACCATGGTAGGTTATCCAGATCAACATTACCCCCACATAGTACAACCCCAACCTTGTGTGCTGTTGGCTGGACTTGATTCATCAAGTTAACTGCTGCATAGACTCCGGCACCTGAAGCTGCCTCAACAACTTGCTGTAAATATCAATGCTAATGATAACTATAATAATGAATATAATAATAATAATAATAATAATAATAATAATAATAATAATAATAAGGTAATAAGGGGCAGCTGGTAGAATGTCTGATTACTATTTTGTGGAGAAGAGGGTGAAGATTTGTAGAGGATTTCAGAAAAGAAGAAACAATATTGGTGAAAAGAGACATCTGTAAAGAAATACCAGGAGAGACTAAGTGTAGAATGGTAAAAGGTAAGAGTAAATGAAGCAAGGGGAGTGGGTGAGGAATGAGAGATGTTTAGGGAGGCAGTGCTGGCATGTGTGAGGGATGCATGTGGCATGCGAAAGGTGGGAGGTGTGCAAATCAGAAAGGGTAGTGAAAGATGGAATGAAGAAGTGAAGTTGATAGTGAAAGAAAAAACAGAGGAATTTGAACAGTACTTACAGGCAAAGGGTTCATATGACTGGGGGATGTGTAAAAGAAAGTGGCAGGAGGTCAAGAGGAAGGTGAAGAGATTCAAAAAGAGGGCAAATGAGAGTTGGAATGGGGTGAGTGAGTATCAGTAACCTTTAGGAAGAATAAGATGTTTTGGAGGGAGGTTAATAATGTGTGAAAAAAGTGAACATATGGGAACATTGGTAAAGGGGCAAAAGGGGAAATGGTAAAAGGTAGTGATGAAGTGAGGAGGTGGAATGAGTGTTTTGAAGGACTGTTAAAAGTGTTTGATGACACCATAGCAGATGTAGGGTGCTTGGGTCAAGGTTGTATGTGAAGTAAGAAAGTCATGGAGAGTGGTGTGGTGAAGACAGAAGAGGTGGTGAAAGCCTTACACAAGATCAAATGTGCCAAGGTGGCTGGAGTGGGTGGTATTGCAGTTAAATATACTATGAAAGTTACAGAGGAGGTGACTGTGCTGCTGACTGGTTAGTTAGGCAGTTCACAATTCTTACTGTGAACAGCAAGACATGTCATCCCAGTTTCCCTTCACTTCTCACTCAAAAATGGACTCAGCCAACACATGAGGTATTTATACAATTTTCAATCCCTCTTCTATTACTTCTGAATGGTAATCTATCATTTCACAAGGGATTATTCTTTTCTTCTTGCACAAACTGTGATGTATTTCCAGACCATGCCTGCAGGTTTGGGATTAAGAAAGGACAGGGTACACATGAATTAATAAGAATGGACAAGAAGATGAAAACAAACCGAGCCACTGATAGGAGGGCTAAGAAAGACTGGAATGCATAAACACAAAAGTGATAAAAGTAATTCATATGATGATGAATACGATCTTCATTACGGGTAAGCAACAGACATAATGTGAATGGGGACGGGCATGAAAAAGGAATTTTGAGAAATGTGCTACTTCAGGAATGTGCTGATTCAAGATGATTGTATTTTGTAGTTGATATAAAGATGTTTCAGAGGGCAAAGGATACATGTGAGTGCTAAAATGTTTAAGAGGTGGTTGAAACAGTCTTGTTTGTATGAGATGATCACCTTTCCCACCTCAGCAAGACGTTATTATATGTACGTAATTAAAACTTCCCTACTAAATGATGCTATTGGATCAGAACTAATAAAAATAAAGATACAATGAATGTCTGTTGCAGAAACAGGTAAAGATCCAATTAATATGGTCATAGATGAGATCCTTTCACACATGATACTCTGTGACATACTATTTGTCAAAATTATCGAGAAGAAAGTCAAAGTTGCATGTCAGAAGAAAAGAAATTGGCAGCAAAACATGTCAGAGTATACACTGCTCTTCAAATTAAAAGATGGAAACTATGCTAAAGACAATTTCCTTATATCAATCTAAGTATATGAAAGAGCAAAGCCCATCAACAACTACATTAGGTGGTGATCAATCCTTTGTGCTCTGGCTACAAGGGTGAACTGACAGAAAATAGTGTATCTCTTAATTCAACTGGGTTGTTTTTTCTGCAATTGTTAAACCTTTGGACGTTGTGTTAATAAGCTGATAAATAAAAAAAATCAAGAGAAAGAAGAGCATGTCCCCAAATATGCTTTTGTGGTAAGTCAGTGGGAAAAAGCAAATATCTCTCATGGTAGTGCTTATCAAATAGACAAAAAAGGCCACAGAATCTAAGGTCTATAAAAGTAATTACATTATTGAAACAATATATCTTGCCAGAACAACAACCAGTCTAACCATTCTTGCCATATTTTATTTTAATTTCTGGAAAACTATCAGCACTAAGTATTTTGGTAATACTATAGCAATGTATAAATGAAAAGTGAATGACAAAATTTACATCATCCATCTTAGTATTGCAGAAACTGTTTAATTAATAAATCTGTTATTTGTTTTTACACTGACCTTCATGCGCTCAAAAGAGAGTTTCATGCCCTCTATCATCTGATCATCAGTGACTGTGAAGACTCTGTGGCTGGCATATTCACAGATGATGGGAAAGGATAAGTAGCCAATCTATATATGAAAAAAAAAAATAATAGAGTATCACTATTAATTGAAAGAGAAAACGTGACAAAATTAATGTAAGTAGGCTTTGCATTTACTTAATATTGACAATGGTAATGAAGAGTAAAATGAAAATGAAGAGTACTGACTGAAGCTTAGTATTTCATGAAAACAAAAGGATGCTTTATATTATGAGAGAAAATAAAAGGTAGTTACAGCAACAGCTAAGCATTTGAAGGTGGTCTTGTTATGTTCATATCAGTAATATTATCTATGACCATAAAAGTGAGTGAAAATTTAGATGATGGAAATAAGAATAAGACATTAATATAAAGGAAACACATAAAAAGTATGCACTTATTCTATCCTGTCATACATTATAAACAAAAACCCAGAAAATATATCAACACACAGAAGTGGATGGAAGTACAAAATGTCATTCAGAAGAACTGAGAATTAAGGAATACTGAGGATAAATAAAAGTCATAAAAAATATCTTCTGAAAAACTCAAGTGTAACCTTAAAATATGAAAGGTAGTGGAAAAGCTTCCCATTACAAGACTCAAGCTCAATGAAACAAAGGTTTATGTAGATACACTTGTATTATGTGGATGAAGATTAGGAATTAAAAAAAAATGCCTTTTCCTCTACCTATTTACTCAAACTATAAGAATAAGAGATAAAGGCATTTTAAGTTTTCACTGTAATAAGGGGTACTCACATATGTATAATAAACACTTTAGGGTTACAATGAACTTCAATTGCAAACCAAACCAAGTAATTTTCCTTGGACTTTTCAGACATTTTTGAACTGGTACTTAGGATGCCCTGAAATGATTCCATGGTGAAAATTTTCCCGATCCTGAACTGTGAGGAGGTGCTATCCAATGAAGTGTTACTGTTGGGCAGCCCATGCAAGTGATAATTGAAAAAAAAATGTTCATGTGATATTAGGCTGCTCTCTGATGCTGATGGGGTCATTACACTGGGCTGCCCTCTGATGTTGCTGAGTCATTCTACTAAGCTGCCATTTGATGTTGATTGGTCTAAAGAGTCATGATGTGCTTTGGTAATGCTTGCACTATTTGCACTCACTAAATAGAACAGTGCATCAACAAAAACTCATGTCTCGTTGAGCTTTCTCCTTTGGGAAGTTCTTCCTTGTTCTCTTTCTGAAGACATGATGGCCCATATACAACAGCCATGCTGTTCTATTTGAAGCTGAGTGAAAGTTCTCTCTTTTCATTGCATAAACCTAAAGCCTGGATGCAGCTATAACACTGTTTTATACATTAAGAGTTTCCATTGAACTATGACTCTTAAAGCTTGATGACTATTAGCATGTTACAAGAAATACACATTATGCAGAGGATTGACAAACACAACCAATTAGCTCTAGGAGTATATGACCTGGATGTGCACATGTTGCCATGTTAACACCATAAGTAGCAGGCACTTAGGTGCCAGTTAACCTTTCCAGTCAAGAACCTGGCCCTTCCAAGAGGAGTCAACTTTCTACTGAGATGAATGAGACTGACATATTTTGGAAGATTCTTCAACAGAATTGTTGATGCAGATATAATGAAAAGTGAGGAAGAGTAGCAAGCTTCACCCAACTGTGATGCTAAAGTGGATGATGGAAGTACCTCATCAGAATTTGAATGGTACAGGCTTCAGTTCCCCCTAGAAAAGCTGCCAAATGAAGGGGAACGTGATTATTTGACTTCCCTAAAAACACATGAACCTTATGCATCAATCTACATTCACTAAGACTAGCATATTGGCTGTGACGGACTCTGATATGCACCAAAGAACAATAAGGTAAGATGCCCACACAAGGGTGAGTTTGTTAAACTCCAGTTACCTGAAGATGTAATGGGGACAAAAGTGATTATTTCCCACTTACCTCCAGACCACCCTCAAGGAGGAGAATGCTTGTATTACCTAGGCTAAGAGAAATGTGGTTAAGGGAGAGAGAGGTATCAAGTTTTTGCTCTCTGGGAAGGAGAGCTACCAGATAAACTCTACACTCTCAACTATTTCCCATCCAAAGTGAAAGGCTTTATCAGAGGGCCAACTTTCTTTGGGATATGACAGTGCTGGGAATACAAGACCATGCAATGTGATTTTCTCAACATGAGAGGTTTTTAAAATTGAGACCATGACTGCTAAATGTGGCAAGAACAAGACAGAGAAAACCTAATGGCCCATAATGAGGTTGGGAATACAAGACCATGCAATGTGATTCTCTCAACATGAGAGGTTTTTACTATGAGACCATGACTGCTAAATGTGGCAAGGACAAGGAAGAGAAAACTTAATGGCCCATAATGAGGTAATCTGTTTTGGTTTTGTTAAAACTGTGGAAGAAGCAGGATAGTAAAACAGAAGCATTTGCTCATCAACCTCTCCCTCTACCTCAATTGCCAGTAAGTGAAAGATGAGAAAAATACCCCATGCAGTATTGGGAGAAGATACAATCATGGAGACTCTACAGGAAAGTATGGACTGGAAAAAGTTCCTAATCAGTTTGACATCTGCTTTGCAGCTGGACTCTGAAAAAAAAGACATGATTAGTGGTAAACTGGAATTCTTAATGGTACGACATATCAGTTAAGTGTTCATCTAGCCTTTATTTGAATGTAATTAAAGTCTTTCCATATACTACTTTGGGAGGAAGTTCATTCCAATGATTTACCATTAAATAAGTGAAAAAACTTTAGGCAACACTACTATTTCATCTTCATTTTACCTTCATACTGTTATTTCTGGCCATTAAATCTATGTCTAAAGTGAAGGGAATTTTGTATGTTGTTAAAATTATTTAGTACTTTGAAAACTTTTACTATAAGCTCATCTTCCTCACAACTTATTCTATATTCCCATCCACTTACGTATCCTCTTCTTAATATAGCCACAAGAACATCCTTATGCCTATTCTCTCCATGTCTATGTTATCCTACATTTATATATTTCATCAAACGACTTAACACTACTGTTTTATTTAATATTTTCCCCTTCTTTTAGGTCCTCCTAAATTTGCTTTACACAATAATTTTTAACTGCCCTGTAATCTTAAAGTAATGAAACTCTTTCATTCTTCTTGCATTCAACTTTTGCTGTAGTATTAGTCAATTAATTCCTAATGAATCCATCGTCTGTAGGTAAAATATCCATTTTTAGGGACTCCTTATGCAACATAGTCATTAGCTATATCATTAATATACTATGGTACTATTTCATAAAATACCTCATGAATACGTATACCCACAGTTCCCAGAGACACCTCAATATCCATATTCTCTAGTGCTCCCATAACATCAAGGAGTTGCACAAATTTTCAAAGTTGCTCATTTATCCTTCTAGTATCTTCTCTCATTTGAACTTTGTCTTTCTCTAAGTTTTGTGACTTAACTTTATATGTATCTGCTCTCTCTTGAACCCCATTTAACCTTTTAAGTATGCTAAGATTTCTCTGGATAAGAGCACATATTTTCTCCTCAAAACAACTTGATTAATCATTAATTACAGTTTTCCTACTGGAACTCACCTCACCATTATCATAATTTTGCTTCTTTCCAGTAACAATTTCCCCAAAACTAGAATATTCTGTCAATATAACTGGCTTTGCATCCTGGATGACCTTGTCACCAGTTTCCAGACGTAAATCCTGATGTTAGCATTAGTGCCACGGTTTTCATCCAGATCTCTCGGAGAATGACAGTGACCCAGCATTGTGAATTCTTCCAAGTTCGAGATGATTGGGAATGATCCTATCTTTGCCTGTCTGTTGTCCTCATTTGGAATGTGCTGTTTAATTCTGGTCATCAGACATGATCAAAAGTGAAGATAAACTCAATGAATTCGGAGAACAACCTAACTAATTGCTCCACTCGGAAACTGGCTTTCAAAAGAAAGACTCAAAGATCTCCTTTTATAGGAATAATTTTTGCCAGTGCTCTTGTTAGCTGTCTGCATGTGTCATTGCCCCTAGGATTTTGACACTAGGCACATGTTAGGCTGCTGCTAATTTTCTATTACAGAACCTCACAGACCACAATCACCAGTGAGACCAGTCTGTAGTTTAGTGCCTGTTCCTTGTCTCCTTTTGAGTAAAGAGGGCAAATGTTGTGCCTGTATTTAATAAAGGAGCTCAGAAAACTGCAGTGAACTCTAGACCAGTCTCACTAACAAGTGCAGCTTGTAAAATATTAAAAAAAGATAATCAGAAAGCAAATAAATGCAGTTTCTGCTAAGAAACTGTCCACTTGGGAATTTGCTGTTATGATATCTTCTTCCCTCAAACAGCAAAAATTTAAAATTCTGTTCCTTCTTTAATCTTTTCTTCCTCATATAAACTTTCTTCCTTTAAGAGTCAGGTCCACAAAGACCTCTGGAGCCCTGATCAATTTTCACTATTTTTTCTTAAACTTTTTTCTTTCACCCAAAGTTAGCCTTTCATTAAGGTATGTTTTGTCCGCGCCATGTCAGTCACTATAAGAGGACAAAGAAATAAAAAGTGACTCCACATGGTGTCTGCTGGATGCAGACTGGCAGAACCCATCTAGAGAATTCTGATGTTTTGGAAGGGGATGCTCTGATTGGCAGCAGGGGTTACACTTACCTCTCTGCTACCCTAGAGACATCCAGGCAGATAGTAACTAGATATTCATCAGTCAGCTCATCAGTACTTTAAGAATTCTCTTACATTACATTAAAGATAAAAAATAAAAAAAAGTTCAAAATACTTACTGCCTGTAGCCTAAGGGCATCTGCCACGGTATTTAGGTACAATGGGGGATTTGGCCATAATCTCTGCTTGGCCTCAAGACACCTCTGAAGGTCCTTACCCACTGGTTCTACAGCATATACTGCAGCATTGAATAAAAATTGGGACAAAATGAGTGATGAAAAAGTATAATTAGAAAATGAATACCCAGTCATATGGATAATTCAAAATTTAATTCAAATAACCATGAGTATATTTTCACTGACAAACTAACATGAGCTAGCATATCAACCCTTCACTTAAACCTAGATGTAAACTTAGTTTTGAGACTATCATCTGATACAGATTTCATTTTCTGTGGATGTCATCAGTAAATACCAAATTACTAATTCTAAGAATTGTCAAAAATCTAATTACTATCAGAATTTACCTTTTAAGTATTTGCTTTAAAAGCACTGATAAACTTGGTATTTAGTGATCTCTATGATATTAGATTTACTGTATTTATGGCTGAGATGCTCATTACAGTTAAATTCACATTAATCATATGGCTCCACTTCATAGTATGCTTGTGAATATGAAAACAGGTTAAAAAGTAATCTGTTGCTTTGTATTCAATTATAACATCTTCAAAGGTTTAACTACACTAGTCATGAAGATCCGTTATCCTGTAAAATAAATGAATTTAATTCACAATACAGCAGTATCAATGCAAACATAGTTACAAAAATAATAATACTTTTAATGCTTTGATAAGAAAACCACAATAGAGGAAGTGGTTCTGTAGTATTAGAATGGGATGATGCTGCAGTACAAAGATAAGCTGAAGGTAAGGCATCAAAGGTATAGAGCTGGAGTGTCACAAACACTTGTGCAACTGGGCAAAGGTGGTGTCTTCAATACTTCATCCTGCCAGCCAGGGCATTGTCTGCATGACAAGGATGCAAAAAGCTTGCTAGTGGTACATTCCCTTAGTTTCTGTCAGCATAAGGGTTTTGGATGAATTGTGATAACAAAAACTATGATTGATGAAGTCTACTTCAAAATAATAAATGTATCATACTGTATCTATCGAGGCTATTTCATCTTAAGCTATCAATTCATATTGGGCCTTAAACATTATGACTTACAGAAAATCAGATATGCTTTTCAAAATATCCATGCAGTTATCATAGGTATGTCTTACATACAACCTACAACTCATCAAACCAACCAACTCCCTCTCCTCATACTATCCCATATTACTGCTATCTTCATTTACCAAAATCCTTGAAAAACTAATCAACAAATGAGTCAACAAAAATATCACACTCTCACCATCACAGCATGGCTTTAGACCCAATCACTCACTACCACGCAGCAATAAAAACCATAAACAACTCAATTTCGGTGGCTCCTACCAACCACAACCCCCTTCCCACACAATATTGATGACAAGCAATAACAAAGCATTCAACACCATCTCCGAAACATCCTCATACAAGATAATTGACATCACTCTCTATGACAATAACAATATCCACAAATGGTTAACCAACTTCATGGCTGACTTCAGAGCCAGAGTCATGTACAAAGACTTCCACTTCTAAATCCTTAAACTCTACAGTGAAATTCCCTACAAGTGGTTCTTTCTTCATACTTCTGCAATCTTCTCCTACATGACCCTCCAACATCTGCTGACCACAGTATGGAAGTCCTCTCATATGCAGATGACCTAACAATTGCATCACAGCAAACTAACATTACACACATAAATTTTCATCATGCAATTAGAACCTCACCCAAAACAGAATGTCTGCATCACCACAAAAGTCCACTGCCATTCTTTTGACTCTTGTCAGATATGATTCTATCCTCCACCCTTCTGTTACCCTGAATGGTCAACCATTCCCACCCAACAAAACTGGGCATCCTTCATAACAAGCATAGCATTCACTCACTACACCACAAACATCAATACAATAGCTATAAACAAGCTAAATGCTCCTGTTACACTTACTGGTACAAGATTCAGACTAGGAAAAGAATCCCTTTGAGTAGTATCCTGTAAAAACAATTAATTCAGTCCACTCTTAATTACACTTAACCTTCCTAATCATAAACAAAGAAGCAAATCGAACATATCACAGCACTTATCACTAGCTACTTAACAACCTCAAACATTCAAGAAAATTCCATTATGATCTCATTTTAATAAGCCAGGCACTCAGTTTCTTGCAATGGCACCAGACCCTTCCATAACCAATTAGCAACCCCTACATAGAAATAAAAAGGCTAAACCTTGCCTCACACTTTGGGAACCTATAGTCACAGATCCCTATCCTCAACAATGACAAGATATACACATATCAAAGGATACGACAAGCACTAAACAACCCCACATTCCCCAAACCCAATCTCAAACACCACCCTGCAAGATATAATCAACCCATCAGAAACCACACTCCCTAAACATGGATGAGTTACCCTTTTCTGTCTGGACTTTCAATACCAACCACTGTCCTTACATTACAAAGTGTTTCAAAATACAATATCACAAGACCTCTCATATCCAAAATGCAACTACCACAATGAAGTTATGAAAACTTACACCTCTAATACCCTACACCGTTCCCACAAAGACATGCACAAAATATCACTGCACTTCAAGACCTGTGGTCCCACCTGGTGAACATTGCTGGCTTCCTGAGCACTGCAGGAGCCTGAAAGGACCCCTGGGGAAGGAAGGTCGAAAGGTAGGTATGTATAAATATATTTACCACACTAAAAGCAAGCTGAAGCATGCAAAACTATTCCCTAAAACATTCTGGTCAGCTTACATGACACTTCAAATTATGAAAGACCCAAAAGCAACACTGAAAACCACTGTGTCTGTATCCATATCTTTGATGCCTATTCCATTTGGAAACTCCCTCAAGGGGGTGGCCACGGCAAAAGTCTTCATAACTGATGAACTCAAGTGCCACTTCTTAAGCCTTTATTGCCTCACTCTTTGCAGGCCACTGGTAGAGGGTAACTCTAGCACACTGTTTTCAGAGGCTCCTACTTAATGTTCCTGCCAATTACTTCTGCCTAAAGCATGTACCTAACCTAACCTAACTCACCACTTCTGCTTAATGCTCCCAGCTAATGTTCCTGCCCACTCTTCTACCTAATGTTTCCTTCTCATGCTCCCATCTAATGTTCCTGCCTACTAATTCTATCTATTGCTCCTACCATTTTGCTAAAAGGCAGGGCTAGTACATAGCAATCACTGCAGGAAAATCTGTGGTTTGGAAGAATGAGTTGTGTGAGCTAAGTGTTGTTAAGCATTATGTGTGACAAGGAGAGACTGTATGTTTGTAGACAGAATGCTAGCAGTCCATGTGTGGTTGAGGCAGAAAAAAAAAAAAGACAGCTAACTGGGTCAAAAGAGTGCAGCTTAACTAAGACAGAAGTACTGGCTCACTACACAACTGCCACATATCCTCCCAATATCTGGCAGGTAGTACTGGTAATATACCTCCCTGGTCAGTGGCTGCCTACCAACTACTATCTACTGTATGTGCTAAGTTTCAGGTGAGCATATAATCAAAGGAGAACTGTCAACGTGAGAAACATTAACAGAAGCCAAATTATTTTAGACACTTCTCCTAGCACTGTGTCTAAATAAAGATTTTTTGTTTGTGTGTGTGTGTGTGTGTGTGTGTGTGTGTGTGTGTGTGTGTGTGTGTGTGTGTGTGTGTGTGTGTGTGTGTGTGTAATTAAGTGTCAGAGACACAGGAGAATAAATGTAAACTCATCGCAAAATGAGTGTGGTGAGATTCAGTTACAACCATCCAAAAAAGTAAGTCACAGAATTTTACCAGACACAGTAGCTAAACATTACATAAGAGTAAGATAGGAAGATATATATGATGTGGATGACACCATGAATGGATGTGATGTATGGTGTGAGGGGGGGAAGAGGTAGATAGTGTCGTCCTAAAGTACATCTGGAGTAAGAACAGACTACTACAAAGTACTGTTAGAGTGACATATGTTGTGACTCTGCTGCCAATGAAAGGGAGGGCTCAAGCAGTAAATAATGGTGCCTTCCACGATCCCTGATGGCTAACTCAAGGAATATCTCATTCCCTACCCTTGGAGCAATCTGTTAGGTAGTAGGCTGCTGGCAGCAGCTGCCCACAGTAATGCTACGCTCCTAACTGAGAAGCGTTAAAGTGGTGTTCAGAACCATCTTAAACCCTCCATGTTAGTAACGCTGGTCTAACTTTCTGTCTGATCAAAGTGCAACTACCAGCTAGTACTGCCATTTTCTTACAAGTACCATACACCTACACAAACCTCACTTATTTTCTTCACACAAATTCTCTTGCCATCGCTTGTCTGCACACTTGCATTTAAATGTAATCTGTTAAAGTCCAACAAACTGAAGGCCACTAAGAATCTCTCGGTTCCTATCAGACTCTACTGCAAGATAGTAGTACTACTAGTCTTACCACAACCTTTCCCTCTCTGACAGACCTGCCTCTTTTTCTACTCACTATACCAACACTTGTGGTCTCTTCAGTACCCTCTCTTCTGCTAAACACCATCTATCTAGTACCTTACCAAATATCTTACTTCTCTCTTGACACCCAAATGTCAAATGGAGTTCTCACTAACCCCTCTTTTGTATCTAACTATAAACTTCACTCACGTTTCTGGTTCAAAGGTGGTGTCTGTGTTTATTCCAATATCAACATAAATGTTGCATGCCTCAAGGACTGTGAGTCTTCAAATTTTGATTTTTCTGCCTCAAGGTCAGTCTCCCAACTACCACACTTTACCTTTGTTTCCATATTGCTCTCATAATTGTGAAAATTTTATATCTTTCTTTAATCATCTTAACATCAATTCTGCAATGAGACTATGGCATCCCTTCATCCACAAACTGAGATCTTCTACCAAGGGGATTTCAACATTAACCGAAGGGAATGGTTGAATTCCTCCCATTTGATTGGGGGGGGGGGGATTGAAGCCCTCATGTTTTCCATTCTCAATTATCTACAGCAAATTATCTCCCACCCTACCCATACTCCTGACCACTGTGGCCAATCTCCTAATACTCTGGATCCGTTTTCTGCATCTAATTCTTTGCAATGTAAATATACAATCTTGCACCTAACTGGTTTGCCTAACCACACTCATATATGTATCTATTTTAACAGCAACTTTCCTAAAGCAACCCTTCTAAACGTAAATATTGGCACCTCAACAAACCTGACTGGAATAACTTACAAAAATTCTTTTCTGGGTTTCCTTGTGTAAACTACTGTTTCCTATGAGGTGATGCTTGTCTCTGCCAAATGCACAGCAGAGGTTATTGTTGCTGGAATGGAGGCATTTATCCTCTCTTCCTCCAACATAACCTCTTCTTCTAATCCATGGTTCAACTGTTCCTGTTCTGAAGACAATCAGGCTAAGGATCAGGCTTAACAGGCTTGAGAAAATTCTCCTTCCTGTGACTTCCATTCAGCATTTATCACTGCCTATAATCACCGCAAGTACATTATCCGTGTGGAAAAGCATTCCTTTATTCAAAGAAACAGCAATAACCTCTCCTTGTCATCCACTGATAGATCTTTCTGCTCTTTAGCTAAAGGTATCATAAAAAACTGCTGTTGCTCTACCTTTCCTTCACTATTCTGTTCCAATGATCCTGTACCTATCTATCCAGTAGAAAAAGCTATTCTCTTTAGTTCCCATTTCTCTTCTAACTCTACCTTGGATAACTAACATTCTTTCATCTCCTGATGCTCCTCTTACTAACCCTATGCCCAATTGAACTGTTCAAAAAGTGCTCCTATCTCTGGACATATGCAAGGCTCATGGTCCTGATGGCATCCATCCCTATGTACTGAAAGAGTGCATTTATGAATTTGCATCTGTGTTCACTTGTCTGTTCCATTTGTCTATAAACAAGCTTTGGTGCATTTTATCCCTAATAAGGGTGATTGTTCTATCCATCTTTGATTATCTTCCTGTTGCTTTGACATCTACCATTTTCAAAGTCTTTTAATCCCTCCTCAACTTCTATATCCTTAGACATCTTGAATCTCATAGTCTTCTCTCTGGTCACCAGTATGGCTCCTGTAAGGTGAGATCTACTGGTAATACTCTTTCCTATCTTATGTCTAGTAATCACCACTAAAAGATTCTGGGGAATTCCATGTAGTTGTCCTTGACATATTCTGCACGGTGTGGCATTGGGGTCTCAACTCTATGCTCCTCCTCTTCTGGTTTCCCTCCAGTATACCTAGCTTCCTTTCTAGCTAATCTGTCTCTGAGGTAGTTGATAGATTAGCCTCTCCCCCCTATCTCCATCAACAAAGATGTCTCTCAAGATTCTGTCCTGTCTCCTACAATTTTTCTCCATTTTATCAATGATTTTCTCTCTTCCACAAATAAACAATTGCACTAATATGCTGGTGACTCAAAGCTACATTCCTCCACATTCATCACTTCTGCTCCTTCTTCTCTTACTCAATTTCCATCGCATCTTGTCTTGACACATTTTCCTCAATATACTCAGTCTCGGCCAGTATATCTCATTGGGGTATGCAATATCTGGTTATGTTCAGTGCCTCCAAGACCCAGTTTCTGCCCATCTCTCCAGTGAAAATTCCTCTCAACTTTAATCTGTCCTAAAATGGTTCTGTAATTCCACCTCTTGACTCAATGAACTTACTTGGTATTACTGTAACATCCACACTATCTTGAAAATCCCATATTATGGAAACAGCTAAGTCTGCTCATAAAAAATTGAAAGTCCAGTTTAGATGTTGAAATTTCTTTTGCTCTAAACAGTTGCTCCAATTATAAAATGATTGATCTGTCCTATATGGAGTGCTGCTCTCACATCTGGGGTGGTTTTGGCTCTGCATCCTTACTTGACAGAGTTGAGTTGTGAGCAGTCCAATTTATAAATTCTTCCAGGCTAACGTCAAAACTTGACCTGCTTACCCTATGATACAATGTTGGTTTACTATACCTCTTTTATAAGTATCACTTTAGATTTTGCTTCAAAGAGCTGACTTTGTGTGACTCAACCACTAGCTAGACCACACACTACTCGCAAACTTCCACTTCACAAGATTACTGTGTGGTTGGTGGCAACTCAAGGATGAGCCGTTTTGTTGTGTTTCTTTCCCTTCAACTCAAAGCTTTGGATTATTCTACCCTCTCATGTCTTTCCCAATAGCTATGGCCTGACATTTTCAAAGACAGGTTTTTCATTTCCTCCACAGTTCATACATTCTTTCCCTCGTCTGTTTTTTTTCTTTCATCAACCTTTCTATATCTTAATTAAGGCCTGGACATAATGTGGAATGTGGACTTTTGTCTGTGACCGTAGCCTCCACACACATACACACACACAAAAAAAAAATATCTATCAATTCATAATCACCCATGGAACCTTCTTGCAAGGTTCCTAGTTTTACTCTACGACCCACTTTCCAACAGCTCCTACAGCCCTAAGGCTGCACTACTATCAGTGGCAGGGAAATGACAGACTCCTTTGAAATAAGACGTTCTTCGACAAGACAGGACTCCCTTTCATCAAGAAACAATTATACAGATTCATCAAAGGTAAGGCAGGTGAAGTCCAGTAACACCATTCTTTAGATACACTTATATACATACACTGATTTTGAGTAAAGAGTTAATTTGCATTTCATACAAAAAAATATTCTTTTTATAACCCAATACTTAAAAGTTGAAGAACTGAGGAAAGAAATTTCTTTAATACATTATTTAGATTAGGTGGAAAAGAAAATATGAGCCATTCCACTAATTTGAAAACAAATCAATTATAACAGAAAAAATCAGCTTAAACTGCAAAAGTGCATGCTGAGGAAGCAGGAATAATGTCAGTGCTATATATTTCATCTAAGAATTGTTGAGAAAGAAGATGAATCACTGAAAAGATAACATCCTGGGAAGTCTTTGTTCTTTAAATGAAGAACTGTCAGTTTAAATGATAATAGTGGTAGTACTAACAACTCAAGATTTTTTCTTTTTTCACCATTTCCCATGTTAGTGAGGTAGCCCCAAGAAAAGATGGAAAAATGGCCTCACACACTTGCATTTTCTTAAAAATAATCAACTCGCCAAGAAAAGATGGAAAAATGGCCTCATTCACTTGTATTACTTTTCTTACAGAAATAATTAATCAAAACTATTGTGTTAGGTAGGATGAAAATAAGTAGAATCTCTATATTTACTTTCGGGAGATCTGAACTTCAGGAAGATTCAACCCACATTTCGATCTCATTTTTGATGGATTGTCTGCAGTTTACTGGAATAAAAAAAAGACAGAGAAAGTAAGAATATAACTGCAAAAATAAAAATTGACAAAATAAAGTGTTCAAAAAATCAAAAATAAAAAGTTAACTGGTAAAGTCATCCATGAAAGGCTGTTGAAGAAGTTATGGAGTCTTACTAATGGTTACTTTCTTTACTTCATACATAATACATCTCCACATGATAATGTGCCACATATGCTACAAGTACACATCAATTTTTAAAAATTGCTATTAATCAATTCTCTATCTACTTAGCTCCCTATTCCCTTTGCATACCTCTGTCCTTTCCAACTTTACTACCACTACTTTCCCATATGTAAATTCATAACTTTGTTGTTGCAACCTTCAGTTTTTTCATAGTCTTGTCTATTGGTGCAGGTTGTGAAATATCTACCTTGATAACAAAGACAAATGTGCAATATTCTCAGAAGATGAGGTGGTGGTCAGAAACAGAATACTTTGGCAATATTCATATCAATGCAGCAAGATTGTGCAATTTGGTATGAATGATATACAAAGATGAAGGCAACTGACAGTCCAATTTCTGAAAAATGTACCATGACCAGAATGTTTTCAACATTTCTACAAAGTCCATTTCTCTTCAGGAGATAAGAACTTTATTATAAAAACGTATAAAGATGTGATATAAAAGGCAAGGCTTCTAAGTCTTAAAGGAAGGGTGCAAACTAAGGTTTACAATGTTCTTTATTTGAATAAAATACAGTCTTCATGCAAAAATCTCCAGAACTGTTTTTTCTCCAATTCACTTTATTTCAATCAAGAAATGAAAATGCAAGAGCATTCATGATTTATTTCAAGAAAGTGTTAGCCTAGTTGTAATGAGTATCTAACTGAAAAAAAGTCTAAACATCTTTACCTCCAATTTTCAAAAGGGTGGTTCATGAAAATGCTTCATCTGCATTAAAATCCTCACAATTACCTCTGATGAGTAAACATAAGAAAGTGACACGTGCCATATGCTTTGATATTGGTTATCTTTGGTAATTCTACAATATGAGTACCTTATAGTACCTATGAGTAGTTAAGACGCAATTCTGCCGTGATGGCAAGGCTAGCACATAGCACTCAGTTGTTGAATAATGCAATTTCCCTCTACTGTCACGTGCATTGAATAATCATGTATCTGGGTTCATCTGGAACTGACTTCAGATAAACATATATCAAGTTTACTTTGGAATGATATCTCTGGTTATCCCTGGGGAGGGAGTGAAAGAATTCTATCACTGTATTCCAAGTGTGTCATAGAAGGTAACAAAAGGAGGCAGGAAACCCCCTTCTTGTATTTCAGTTTCTAAAAGATGGAACAGAGGATGGAGCCAAGCAAGGAGTGCTTATCCTCCTTGAAGGCTCATTCTGACATGGCTAAATGCCTGTGGATATAACCAAGATGAGAATATAGGAAAGATAGGTAGAACGTTTACGGAAACAAACCTGGAGAATCTGGCTCTGAGTAAACAGAGCTCAAGGGTTGTTAAGGAGAAGAATGATTTGGAAATGTCAAAGAAGTAAAGTCAGGAGTTGGTGAAAGAGCAAGAACTAGAGAAGGGGTAGCACTACTGCTGAGGCACAAGTTGCTGAAGTGTGTGAAAGAAAAAGGAAGTGAGCTCTAGAATGATGTGGGTAAAAATATAATGGATTGTGAGAGATGAGAGATTATTAGTGCTTATGCACCTTACCATCAGAAGAAAGACCATGAAAGACAAATGATTTGGGAACAGCTGAGTAAGTGTGTTAGCAGTTTTGATGCAAAACACTGGTTATTAGAAAAGAATTATCTAAATGTGAAGGTGAGTAATGCAGCAGATGGAGGCATAAATGGGAAGGGGGGGGGATGAGCTACTCAGTACTATGAGTGGAAATGGTGGACAGCTTGTGGAGTTATGTGTGGAAAAAGGACTGGTGGCTGGGATTACCAGGTTTAAAAAGAGGGACATTCACAAGTATACATATGTAAGTAGGAAAGATGGTCAGCGAGTATCACTGGACCACATACTGACTGACAGTCAAGCAGAAGAGAGACTTTTGTATGTGAATGTGCTGAGAGGGGCAGCAGGTGCGGTCTGATTATTACCTTGTGAAAGCTAGGGTGAAGATTTGTGGAGGTTTTTGGAAAAGCAGAAACATTATGGGTGAGAGATGTGGATTCCTTAGAGTGCAAAATCATTAGACATGATTGTACTCCTAATGATACAGCCTCACCAGAGGTGACTTTTTGCTTGCAGTGTCGAGGAATACAGCCATCTCGTCACTCACAGTTCCAGATGCAACCACTCTAACTTGTTTGATCCATTTTCTTAGCTTACCTTTAATGTTTTTATTTTGATACTTCATCAAAAACCCTGCAGTTCATCCTGTTGAATGCTTGGACAAAGGCTAATAAAACTGTCCACTCTCTTTCTTTGCAAAGGAGTTTCATGTATATACAGTGCTAATATATCATAGTAATCTAAGAATCAAGTCTGTTATTTAACCCCGTGCAAGTCAATGCTGGCTGTTTATATACTGTAACTGATGTAAATCAAATGTTCCAGTATTTTATTTTTATCACTTTCATAAACTTTACATACATGTGTACTGGTGCTCAATTTTAAGTACAACTGCTACACTCATTTGACCAATGCTTTATCTCATAAACATATCAGTTATGTTATTGTCAAGTTCATCTTCTTAACACTTCAACTGCAATATCTCTTCAAGAAGGACCTTCAGATGGCCACATTCTGCTTTAAATTGCATGCCTATTTATATAACTGATGGATTTCACCCTTATCTAGTTCCTATTTAACATGCAATTCCATCTCTTATCTATGGATGTAACTAGGAATCTAAGAACACAACTGGAAAAAATATCCAGCACACAGTCACCCATATATCTTCAAGGAGAGTGTAACTGTTATCAAGGTGGGAAGCTAGATTTACACACACACCATTTTAAACAGTTTTATGATAAAGGAAACTTTCTCTTGTATAAGCAATTATGTATATATGATGAAAATAAGGTCATTTTTATTCATTCAAATAATGTTCTATGTGTAAAAATAAAATATTTCTTACACAACTGCCATTTCCCACATGAGCAAGGTAGCTTCAGAAGCAGACAAAGAAAGGCCACATTTGCTTACATTCCACATCCATTTTCTAGATGTCATGTGTAATGGACTGAAACCACATCTCCTTGTTCATGACCCAACCCCACAGACCTTTACATGATTTAACCCAGCCACTTCACAAGCCTGGTTCAGTCCAATGACAACACATCGACCCCTGTGTATATCATCATTCCAATTCACTCTGTCCTATGCATGCCTTTCACCGTCCTGCATGTTCAGGCCCTAATTGCTGAAAATCTTAACTCCATCCTTCTATCTCCAATTTGGTTTCCCCATTTTCTCTGTTCTCTCCACTTCTGACTCACCAATCCTCTTTGTCAACCTTTCTCCATTCATTCTCCCTATAATTCCAAACCATTTTGGCATACCTTCTTCTGCTCTCTCGACCACAGTCTTCTTATTACCACACCTCTTACCCTTTTATTACTTACATGATCAAACCTCCTTACACCACACCATGAAACATGAATACATAAATAATGAGTGTATAATGTAAAACCAAGTATGTAAAAATGTATGTAAATGATATGTTAGGGATGTGTGACCACATGTAAAACACCAATAATCATCATATATTAATATAAATAAGGATCCATCAGCTAGGGCCTTTCCCCATCAACTCAACACACCCACATCAGTATGAAGGAATATTGGTGTGGGTCTTTTCTTTAATAATATACATGGAAATATTCTATAAGAGAAAAGAGAACTTTAGAATCTTCATGATTCTTTTCTTTCTGTGCATATGATATGCATCATTTAGTACCTCAACCACAGGTTAAAGGTTAAGGAATGAAGGAGCAAATACATACCCATGTACATACAAATACCTATGACAAGATTTTTTCCTGAGGCAGGGATAGCACATAGTGATCACTCAATCTAGCTTGTTTTGTGATATGGTACTGTTGTTTTCTGCTGCCATCCAGGAGGTGCAGTTGTGTTTTAAGCAGATTTAACACTCCCTTCAGTCATCTGTCCATTTTCTTTTGTAGTTACTAATATGATACTGTCCAAACATGCCCCAGTCATGACCATCAGGGATGAAAGAAAGGTAAATTAGTAAAAAATTTGTATGGTGTCTGTGAACCTGACTCTTAAAAGGAAGAAACATTATAGGAAAAAAATGAAGGAAAGAAAAGAATTCCACAGCTTCACTGTTCAAGGAAAGAAGGTATCATAACAGCCATTCCCCACAAAGCTGGTCTTCATAAAGAAACTATGGGAAGCAACAGCCAGAGGAATGTCACAGGTCCAAGCCTTAATGGCAGGGACACAAACGCAGCTCATGCGCAGTGGCTAAAATAATACCTGTAGAACAGGGAGAGGGAAGCAATATCGTGGTAGATAGAAAAAAATCACTGGAATGAAGTGATGCCAAGAGAATTAATGAGATGGAAGGCTTTTGATCTCAATTTGGCTCATAGGGGGTTAGTGAAAGAACCATTCCAGATTTGGGAGCAATACTACAGACTAGGGTTAAGGAAACCCCTGTGTGCGTGTGTGTGCGTATATGAAGAAATTTTCAAAAGAAAAATAATTATTGCACCTATACACCAACCCCAGCCTTGAGAAAGCAGATTTTGTGATGTATTTGGGTTTTCAAACAGAGTGGAAGATAAAGTTATGTCCAACATATTTATTTTACTACAAGGTTGAACTGTGCTCTTTTGAAACTGAACAGAGGGGAAAAAGGGACGTTTAAAGGGATCAACTGCATTTTGTCACAAAAGAATTCAAACAGTTTACCATTTCTCTATGCAGAGATGCTGCACAGATCTGAAGTAGGGGAGGAGGTACAGTCACTGTAAGAAAGAGAACTAGTATTTGAAAGAAGGGTAAGCTGAGTTGAAGCATATAGTGGAATACTCAGCATAAGAGTGAACAGTGTTCAAAGTTGGTGAGAGACAATAATTCACGAACAAAAAGAGAAAGTAACAGGAGAGAACCTAGATGAGCACCAATGATGATAAGGAAATTGATCCATCAATGATTACTGCAATAGATTGGCTAAATAGGAAGCAATGCATCAGGAAACAGAGGGGAGAAGCTAAAGAAAGCAAGTTTAAAGGACAAAGAATTATGACATACCCTGTCAAATGCTTTGGAAACACACCAAAGTTTTTGTCTGAAGGTTTCACTGCTGACTCTAAATAAACTTTTTACTTCACTGGGTAGAGCACTCAACAGCATTTCCATTTTCCTGGCAGGGCACTTGTGTATCTTTGTTCAATGTCTTTCTAATGAATTTCCAGATACATTTGTAGATGTAACTACTCTGCTGCTTTCCTTATATGACTCTCAGTCCGGTAAAGTTCTCCTCCTGGTCCTCTATTTGTTGGTACAGTTGGATTATCATATCAGAGAAAGGAACTTCAAGGAATCGAGATCGCTTGAACTTTAAAGAGACTACTCAATGTAGACTCATACTAAACCAAGCTGATCTAACTCATGGCTTTGTATGAAGAAACTGATATACAAGTCATTTTCTTTACATAAAAAGAGAAAGAGTTGGATTATGAGCCAATGAAAGAAAATATTGTAAACATCCTCAAAGTGCATCCATGCCAAGCTTCATGGCACTGCAGTGAGCAGTCTTTCAGAGGAATCTGAAAGCTGACAAAAGATTGTTGAGGCTTTTCAAATCTATTCATCTTTTTCTAAGTTTCAGAGAAAATGAAAAGTGTTTGACAAACAAAAGAGTAATGCTTTTAACCAAGTCTAATTTCACTGGACTGAATGATGTATATACTAATAAATCCTTTTTAGCAAGAATAAAGTATCATTTATGAAACAACCTAAATTCAAAAGTGGTAATGACAACTCTGTGCACTGAAGTTCACCAGTCATGGAGTCTCTTATGCAGTGGCCAACCCCTTGAGGGAGTTCCCAGAGGGAAAGGGCATCAGACATATAGATGGATAGAATAGTAATGACATCTCTACCAAGAGACATTCAACTCTTTAATGGTGGCATGTGAATTCCCAACACAAGACAGGTACATCTTGCCTTTGTAGTCCACCATCTCAATCTTGCCAAGCCCACATCAAAGTTAAAGAGCATCGAGGGCTTGTCTAAAAGCTCATTATCATATATTCATAACTTTTTCTTGAGCCTAAAGAGCAAGACAAGAAGTAATGGTTCATAATGTAGTAAAGGAATCAATCAGTGGTGTCAAGCTTCAGCTAGACTACTGTCAAAAAATCTTCCCAAATGAAATAGGAATAAACAATTTGGAAAACTGCTCAACTAAATTAATGACAATAAAATATGATCCTCACAGCAACAAATCAGGTACAAAAATGTTAATGAGGAAGGCTTTTGGGAAGTCCTGGCTTTAAGGAGTACATGGAAGATTTCTAAATAGCGTTAAAAATTTTTACGATGAAATCAATGCCTGTGGGAGGGTAATGGTGTTTACAGTGATCAACCTATAATAAATGTAGAGTGCAATTGGGCTGTGTAATGACATCAAGGATATTAGATGTTCTCATGGATGGAACAATATACAAAATGAAAGGGATATGGGGCGATTGCAAAATAAAACAGCTAAGAGTTTGAGAAACAAATCCCATTCTACACCTCACCCTCTATGATAGGAGCCAAAGTCATTTTAAACCTTCTTAGACCTTGTTACCAGCCCTATGCTGTCCCCAAGGAGTACTATAAACAGTCATTACCTATCTGCAAATAAGTTGTAACAGCTAGCAATAAAGTTTTTGTATCGTGTCATGTCATTTAATCCTAAATGTACATTACTCACTCTTCACAACACTTGATAAAATGAGTATAAAAGTTTACCACATTTTTAATCAGCATGCGGATATCTACTGAGCAGCTGAACTGTGAGGCTCTGAAAGTACTTGTAAATTTTGAACTCCTTCAAAATATTTATCATCAGCTGATTAGGAAATAACCAGTTCTGGACACTCATACAGCAACCTGAAAATGCTGCAGTCTGGGTCATGAGATATAAAAGATGAAGAAAGCACTGTCAACAATTACCACCAGAAAAAGATATCTGAAAACTGAAAACTGTTTAGATGAAATTACATACTTTGAATTCCTTTAACCCATTCCTTTATCTTCACAACTGCATCAGCATTTACATATGCATATCTTCACTTTAAGATTCCACAACTTCAAGGCATTCTTCAGAGTAGTAACAAGGAAAGGCTACCTTAGAAAATCACTCTGTCACCATGAAGACACAACAGGGTAAGGAATGCAGTCCGTTTCAATGATAAAACATTTTCCAATTTCTGCTAATACATATACAACACCTACATATAGGTGTTGTGATTTATAAATTTCTTTGTTTATCAAGAATTAAAGTTTATGGGGATGATTTGTCAATGAGCTGAATCATGGCATATGAAACAATTGGTGGAAACCACAGGGTCTGGTTGTGAGTAGGAGGGGGTATTGGTTTCAATGCAGTGTCTGTGAAAATTAAGAGAGTGGATGTGAGTAAATGAAGCCATGGCGAACATGCATGACAGAAAAGAAAATAATAATTCCAACAGCATGTTAAAAAATGAATGCTAGGACATACATAAAAGCAATAATGTACAATCTTATCTCTAACAGTCATGATGCAATAGCCTTCTGAGGGTATTACAAGGCTACATTAATTTCATGCTGTTTATTTCTCATTCTGTAAGAGAACAATTATCTTGAATAATCAGGAAAGGAGAAATATCAATAGGTGGATGTTAAAATGCTAAAAGGTCATTAATCTATTTACATTAACATTATTTGTTTATAATTTCTAAAGGTATTCAAATAACCCTTCCCTTTCCCATCTTAACAGCAAAAGACAAAGTTCAGTATAAACCATATCCCTGAAGGAAGCTAAATTGAGACAGAGGGCCACAGTGAAATAATATGACCATGAGAAGAGGGCCACAGTGAAATAATATGACCATGAGAAGAGGGCCACAGTGAAATATGACCATCTGGTGGCAGAAAGGATAAAACAATGATGCATTTTTCTGCCATTTCTCATCCTTCAGTAATCTTCCACTCCACTTCCCCATGTCACCGGGAGTTTCCTCTCACACCATCTCCTTTAATCATACAATCAAGCATTCTCCTTGCAACTTTCCCACCTTGCATTCTTTATACAGGCCCAAATCACTTCAATGCATTATGCTTCAACCACTCTTCTACTCCACAATTCATTCCCTCTAAAATCCCAGCCACACAAATTCTCTAATACACCCTCTCATTTCTTTCTTCATTTTATGTAGTCACACCACATGCTCTGCTCAAAGAGCTCAGTTCCACAGCTTGGATTCTTAATATCTGTGACTTATTCCATGTCCAGCTTTCTGCTGCACAGGTCAGGGTTGGGAGGAATGCTGTCCAGTAATCCTTTCTTCACTTCCATACTTACATTTCTAACCTTAATGATTATATCTAGAGACCAAGTGATTCTTCTAATACGTCCTGCTTTCTCCCTTATCTCTCCATCTATATCAATAAACTGCTCAAGATAACTCCCAAATACTTCAATTTTGTCACCTATTCCACTTTTTCTTCCCCAATATCTATAACACAGTTTCAAACACTTTCTTCTCTCACTCTATATGACTGCAAAATCTATACTTTCACTTTTTTCTTTCAAACTGCATTAGTCTACTTTTACTTTCATTTACCTTTAATTGCCTATGCTTACACACATATCATAAAACACACTTACAACCCTCAACAACTCCTCTTCACACTCAGCAAACAACACACTATCATCCACAAAATGGGCTTGCCACTAGCCATCATACCTCACAACCACACTCCATCTCTGCACCCCATTTCCTTAGTCTTGCTTTCATCTCTGATTACTCCACAGATCCATATGGATATTAAAAAGCCATGGTGACACCACACAGCCCTGCCTCACACCCAACTGTATTCTGAAACTTTTGCACAATTCTCAATCCATTCTTACATATGCATTCAGTCCTGTGTAAAAGGTTTTCATATTATTCAGCAGTTTCCCCCTATCCCATATGTTCTTAACTCATCCAACAAAGCATTCAACTCAACTCTGTCATACACTTTCTCCAGATCCACTGAAGCTGCATGCAGCTTCTTACATTTCACTAGATACATTTCTGCTGTCATTCTTGCTGCAAGAATCTGATCTACACATCCCCTACCTTTTCTAAAACCCCCTTGCCCTTCACCTATACAGCATTCAGTCACTTCCATCCCTCTATCAATCAACATGTTTGCCTACACTTCTCCAGGAAAACTTAAACTTATTCCCCTATAATTTCTGCATACGTTTTTACACCTTTTAATAAAGCAACATTAATAGCTTTAACCCAATCCTCAGGAACAACCTTCTGCTTCCATGCTATATTACATATCAAATGCATCCATTTGATCACAATTTCTCCTCCATACTTCAATATTTCAGCTGAAATCCCATCCACTCCAGGTCCCATTCCTACCTTTAACCTCATTGCCCATTTTACCTACCTTCTTGCTAAAGGTTCCTACACTTGTATCCTTTTCCTTCCATCCCCCATACCCATACATGTAACAACTGTAGCCTCACTTTCTCCTATATTAATTAGTCCGTCAAAATACTTTTACCATTTTCCTTTCACTGACTAAAGCTGAGGATCTATTACTGATGACTGTATGACCATTACTGATACCAAATATAAATATCAATAATACTCAATTTCTGCTCTACAGATTATTAGGGGATATACAATTCAATCTTGTTCAACTGAGCCTGATTTATAGATCATGGTTTAGCAGATGGCCTCAGGAAATTAAGATACACTCTGATTACAGCCATATCAATTACTTCAGTGAAGATATACATATGAACATCCACATCAAAGTTTCTATGAAGTGAAACTTGGTGAATGACTGTCATAATAATTTTTCTGGAAATAAAATACAGCAAGGCTACTCTAAGATATTCTTTGAAGCAACAAGAAGCTCTAGCAGATGGTTTTCATTGATGAAAACTGGTGGATAATAAACAATAAAGAATGAAATACCATGGCAGCAGCTAAGCTAACTGAGTACTTCATCTTCCACATACAGAAATGCAACAGAAATACCTCTATCTTTCCCTACATAGCCTAAGAAATCGTCAATACTGCTGATCATGCGAGTTTCTTACCTTGACACTTCGGGTGTATACTATGCACTGTAACACCAATACCTGCCAACATGCCTCCACCACTCGTGGGCACAATTATAGCATCAAGATCTGGTACCTGAAAATGATGTTGAACAATACAGTAAGCAAAATTACGTCCTTTTTGAACACCTATCATGTTCCATGATGCATTTTATATAACAGAAGGAACTTCATGCAAAGTGAAAACTATTTCCAAAAGGACAGATTAAAAAAAAAATAGGGTTAATTTTACAGCTTCATCCCATGCTAATAGAGGACTAACCAACCCTCTTACCATGCTGTTCACCTGCATACGAATAAATTTCCAATAGTTCTAAGTGCACTGTTTGCGTACTGTTTTTGGTGGAAAAAATATATTTCTACTACTGCAGTGTTCCATGACCCCTAAAAAATGTGAAGTAACCACCACATCAAGTATAATGCCATTTATGGAAGTGGGAGGGAACTTGACAGTGGTATCAAACACCTCCGCTGCCATACCGGGGCATGTGAAATGTCTGGGGTAAACCATGGAAAGGTCTGTGGGGCCTGGATGTGGATAGGGAGCTGTGAACAATGTGGCCATTTTTTTGTCTGTTTTCCTGAAGCTATCTTTCTGGAGCAAGGGGTATTTATTCATTTATTTGTCTATTTATATATCTTATTATAATTGATCACCGTTTCCCACATCAGCAAGGTAGTGCCATATAACAGACAAAGAATGGCCCATCCAATCATATACACATATATATGCATAAATGCCCATACACGCACATATTCATATATATACATATCAAAATATACACATATACATACATATACATACTCATACACAGACATATACAAATATACACATGTACATACTCATACTTGCTTGCCTTCATCCATTCCTGGCACTACCCTATCCCCACAAGAAACAGCATCACTACCCCCTGCTTCAGTGAGGTAGCACCAAGAAAGCAAACAAAAGAGGCCACAATTGTTCACACTCAGTCTCTAGCTGTCATGTGTAATGTACCAAAACCACAGCTCCCTATCCACATCCAGGCCCTACAGACCTTTCCATGTTTTACCCCAGATGTTTCACATGCCCTGGTTCAGTCCATTGACAGCACATTGACCCTGGTATACCGAATCATTCCAATGCACTCTATTCATTATATTTGATCACTGTTTCCTGTGTCAGCGAGGTAGTGCTAGAAAAATGACAAAGAAAGACCCATCCACTCATATACACACATATATACATACCCATACATATCATCATATACACATACACAGCCATATAAATAAAAACACACGTACATATTCATACTTGCTCGCCTTCATCCATCCCCAGCGACACACACCTCATCCCACAAGAAACACCATTGCTAACCCCTGCATCAGTGAGGTAGCGCTAGGAAACAGACGAAAAAAGGCCACATCTGCTCACACTCATTCTCTGATTGTCTGGTGAAATGCACCAAAACCACAGCTCCCTATCCACATCCAAGCCCTGGTTCAGTCCACTGACAGCACATCGACCCCGATATGACATATTGTTCCAGTTCACTCTACTCCAGGCACACCTTTCATCCTCCTGCTTGCTCAAAAATTTTTTCACATGCATACATACAATTACATAAGCTACAGATTCTTTCCCTTATATATCATACCTCATCATGAGGCCCAAAATTAAACACATAAGTAAAACAATGACAAAGTACAATACCTCTTCCAAAAGTTCCAAAGCAATGGTTCCCTGGCCAGCTATAACACTGTAATTGTCTGATGACTGAATAATTGTTTTCCCAGTTTCTTCTGAAACTCTAATGCACGTTTCCTTCCTGAAAAGGAGAGTGAAAATTGAATAATCTTCTAAAGAGAAAATTTTTATTAATGACAAGAGGCACATTTCTGGTAATATTACATCTAAAACACTCAAACAAACTTATTCATGAAAACAAAAAAGAAAAAAAAATCAACATAGTCTCAGGAATTGATGGTTTAGCTTTCCTTCTATAGCTATAGGCTCAACATGAGATAGCTGGTCTGCTAAACTGTAAGGGTAGTTAGAGTACAAAATTAATAAACGGCTATTTCAGGATCTGATATTACATTATCAACTTCAGTAACACATTAAGGATCTCTGTCAATATAGGCAGCTACAGCAAATGAGTTATCTGTCAAAAACTTTGCTTACCTTCACACAAATTAGGAAAATGCCTCAGAGCCAGAAAAACTAATGAAGATTTTACCTTAATGCATGTTGATCTATGAAAAACAAAACAAAATGGCTCTATAAAACCCATAACAGAATGAGGAAGTTGTTAAGCTCCCTAAATACTGAAAGAAAGCATACATATATCATAAAAGAACTATGAAAGTTGAGCACTAATGAAGACTGGTATAACAAACTAATCTTCTAACCATGTCAGATAAAGGTTTTGCTCTTTATCTAGCCAAAACAGGTGCCCAATTCACCCAGTCTGAAATTCAAAGAGTGATTAATTTATGTTCTGAATTGCCTTAGGCAATAAATCAATGCATTACCTGCGGTAATATGATCTTGCTTTCAGGCCTACGCATTATTCGGTGAACTGATACCCCCCTCATCCTCCATTCACTTTCATTCTCCAAGGAAAATAATACGAACAAAAAAGACACATGTAATCAAAGCCAAGTGGAACTAGGGTTTATTGACAAAACTATGCTAATACTCAACAATCAGGTCACTATATTCACAGTTAGCAATTAAACATCCTAATTCAAGGAGACCAAGGACAGTCTAACCCACCTACTGCTGATATGCTGGATATGGTACAGTAAACCTCTGGCAGTTGACTGCAAGTTATCTGTATATGGTCTGAGCTTTTAAAAATTCTGGGTGCAGTAAGTTGCAAAGTAGTCATAAAACAATCACTGGGAAGTGAAGCAGTGTTTCTACACTCTTTAACTATTTTTCTTTAACTCGGCGTGTAAGTATGCCAAGGAGGATGATATAATCAAGAGCAAACTGCCATGGCAGGAGAGGAAAATGTATATGAATAATGTATAAAAATTTATACAAATAATGTACACAAATAATGAAACATATATTTTTTGAAACTGGGTAACTAAAACAAAACTGCACAGCAATATCTGTATATACCACAACCTAATGAAGGATAAATCATATGGCTAGCATTTTCAGAATCCTATGTAGTGATCATTCACCTTCCAAAGGAGAATTTCATAACAAAACACTTATGTTTTTTACACGAGGTAAAGCAGTATTTGTTGGGGATGAGAGAGCTTGGGAAGTGAGTCAGTTGTTGTTCGCTGATGATACAGCGCTGGTGGCTGATTCATGTGAGAAACTGCAGAAGCTGGTGACTGAGTTTGGTAAAGTGTGTGAAAGAAGAAAGTTAAGAGTAAATGTGAATAAGAGCAAAGTTATTAGGTACAGTAGGGTTGAGGGTCAATTCAATTGGGAGGTGAGTTTGAATGGAGAAAAACTGGAGGAAGTGAAGTGTTTTAGATATCTGGGAGTGGATCTGGCAGCGGATGGAACCATGGAAGCGGAAGTGGATCATAGGGTGGGGGAGGGGGCGAAAATTCTGGGAGCCTTGAAGAATGTGTGGAAGTCGAGAACATTATCTCGGAAAGCAAAAATGGGTATGTTTGAAGGAATAGTGGTTCCAACAATGTTGTATGGTTGCGAGGCGTGGACTATGGATAGAGTTGTGCGCAGGAGGATGGATGTGCTGGAAATGAGATGTTTGAGGACAATGTGTGGTGTGAGGTGGTTTGATCGAGTAAGTAACGTAAGGGTAAGAGAGATGTGTGGAAATAAAAAGAGCGTGGTTGAGAGAGCAGAAGAGGGTGTTTTGAAATGGTTTGGTCACATGGAGAGAATGAGTAAGGAAAGATTGACCAAGAGGATATATGTGTCGGAGGTGGAGGGAACGAGGAGAAGAGGGAGACCAAATTGGAGGTGGAAAGATGGAGTGAAAAAGATTTTGTGTAATCGGGGCCTGAACATGCAGGAGGGTGAAAGGAGGGCAAAGAATAGAGTGAATTGGATCGATGTGGTATACCAGGGTTGACGTGCTGTCAGTGGATTGAATCAAGGCATGTGTATGGGGGTGGGTTGGGCCATTTCTTTCGTCTGTTTCCTTGCGCTACCTCGCAAACGCGGGAGACAGCGGCAAAAAAAAAAAAATAAATAAATAAATAAATAAACATAAATTCATATCAAACATACTTTTATATGGACCACTTACCTGGATATTGGTGTAGGCTCACAAAACACAATCTCAGCATCATAACCACGAATGGCATCACATTTAACCTTAGGAGCACCTCTTGGCAAAACCACAGTGCAATCCAGACCCACACACTCTGTCAATAATGCATTTTTTCAACAACAGGGATGAAGATGCTAAAGGTAGATGAAAAATCTTCAAAATTACATAGGGTATCTCATTCATTAAGGCTACAATGAATGCTGTATCTACAAAACACTTTCACAAAAAAATCAGTTTTCTGGGTTATTATGAACACACAAAACATCACACTGCTTTGATTACTAAGCTGTGTGATACATTACAATACTATATCAATAAACTGTATACTGCTGTGGAATGTATACAATGCTGAGAACTGGTACTATTCTCTGATTGTACACTAATATGGCAATATGGCTGAAAGATGGTGCCATAGGATATTACTGTGATAACCTCACTGTGGTAAGGATTGGTGCCCTTCCCACTGTACACTAGTGTGGTAATCATGCTAAGTTGGGCCTGAGGTCATATAACTGTATCAATGTTGTAATCATGCTGTGCCAAGGCCTGGTGTCATTATTCATTCAGATGTGCACATGATAGATATCTTATGTTTAGGCCTGGTAACATTTTCTGTTTGTATACTGTTGAGGAAACTATGTGTTGCTGAGGCCTTGTGCCATTCACTTGCCGTATACTGTTGTGATAATCATGCTGAAGTCATTCTCCGATTTGAATCCTGACGTAATAACTATGCCTAGCACCATTCACTTACTATATGATGAAGCAATAACTAAGATGTACTGCTGCCTGATGCCATTCTCTGTATTCTGCTGTGAAAATTATATTGTATACAGGCCTTTGTACCACTTTATCTTTAACCATTTCAAGTTCAAAGTTATTCTCCATAATGCACTAAATTCCTTTAATTCTCTGGAATTCAACAAGTCATGCAACTTAAAGAAGCGTTTCACTTGTAGACATTCTCCAAATTGGAGCTTGTCATCCAGTGTCAAAACTGTCTATCTATCCATCTATCCATATCTCTGACACCCGTTCTCTCTGGGAACTACCATCAAGGGGTGGCCATGGCAAAAGAGTCTCCACTTATCCCTGTCCTTACATGCCTCTCTCACATCAAAACTGTTTTTAATCATAAAGTCCACATAATGCACAAGTAAAAAACTAAATCATCCTACAATGTCTTTCTCTATCATGCAGGTCATAAAAGGCAGCATTATCATACTTAACTAGTCTCCCGCATTAGCGAGGTAGCGCAAGGAAACAGATGAGGAAATGGCCCAACCCACCCACATACACATATACATGCATGGAAAGGATCACAATTTTGTGCGTGATCAAGATATTCCTATGAGTCCACGGGGAAAATACACTTGGGAACTTATTGTGTTTCATTTTCCCCGTGGACTCATAGGAATATACATGTATATAAATAAAAGGCAGTACAAGCATAAAATTTTCCAAGCTATCTTTTTATAAAAAGGTGTAATTACACAAACGAAAATCTGTCCTGGAAGTCATAGACCAAGATGTCTAAGGAGAATTATGCAAACAAGGTGCAAGAGATGGCATATATGAACTAGATGTATACATAGTTGACATGAAATGGCATATATGAACTAGATGTATAAATAGTTGATAAAGATATTCTCAATGAGAAACATATAAACCATTTAAGAAGCTAATGAGCACAAATATGTATATAATGCAAGAGGTCACAGTAGTGAACATTATCTAATATATGCATAAAACCACAGGAAAAAGAAACAAGATTAATTCCAAAGTGCACTCTCATGTAATGATCACTTCATCAAAGGAGATACAAGAATGGGATAGAAGACGTAGAACAGTCAGTTGATATACAAAGAAGACATATCTAAGACGCCAATGAAAAAACCATCACGATGCAATATAATGCCTATCTATGATCATCCCTATCGAGAATTGGTTACTTACTTGCGGCATATGCAACAGCTTGGGCATGATTTCCACTGCTGTCAGTCACAACTCCACTGCTATCAGGGTTGCTTTCCTTCTCTAGAAACACCTGATAAAAAGACAGGAGAAAAATGTATAAATGCATCAGTTCTCTTATCTTAATTCAACTATATATGGAGCATCTAAACAACTCATCTTACTCTGTATGATACAAATCATGGGACAAGTTTGCTTCCTGAAAGAGATTCCATATAATTTTCTGAATTCTTTTAACAAGATAAAAGTTCAGTGACCAGTGATATTTTCTACCTTTTATATATATTGATATACAGAGGTCACTTGGTAACCATGGAGGTTACATTCGTGGAAAACCCTGTGGTTGCAAAACCATGGCTGACATGGCACTCAGCTTATGGGAAATATGGATTTAGAAGGGGCAACCCTCAAGACACATACTTAAGTCCAATAATAAACATCTTACGGTTAAACTTCAGCATCATACACCTCACAAAATGCTTCTTCTACACAAGTAAAAAGAAATAATGTACAAAACTCTACAGCTAAGTAATACAGAAATAATGTGGTGCAGTTTGATGACAGTATACCACCCCTATTGCCATGCGACTGACTTCTGTACTCCCTCAAAGCAGTCAGCCAGCTATGCTGTACGAAAAGCAGTCTCATTTTTCTTTGCAGTTTGCACTGATGATCTATAAACATTAAAATGCCTTCCAACAAATGCTCCACCTAAAACATATACAAAGCAATCAAATAAATCCACTTTTTTTCTCTAAAGACATCACTTTCCTTGCCCTCTTCAGGTTAGCACCACTCACGGCATTACCTTTATGCTTAAGAGGTCATAAATAAGGGCAAAAAGCACACACAAAAGTTAAATTTGATTGGTTGGTATTCCTATTTATCTTTACCACCTTGGAAAGGTATCATAAGAAACAGAAGACTTTGCCAACAGTAGGGTAAGCTAAGCTTGGTGAAATTTGGTTTGGCTAATGTGTAAATGCCATTCAATTTCCTCACTTTTACCCATGGATTTCTCTTATCTTCAAAGCACCAACCACTCTAAGTGTATAAACTTGTATCAGAGCAGCTGTACATGACCTTTATCTAAATCAACTGTACTTGCTGTAATTTATATGTTTCATTGAAATTCAAGTTATTTCCATGTCCTACACTGAAACTTTCCTGTTAACGTTTCACTAGGGTCTGTGGCAGATTGCAAAAACCAACTCATGAAGGACGTTCCAACCTCTAATCATGTTTGGTACAAAGCTATCTATATACATACCGCATTGCAGGCGCCCCTGACTTTGAATGAACCCGTCTTCTGTAGGTTTTCAGCCTTAAAGTAAAGTTGTCTGCCAGCGAGATTGTTGAGGGACTGACAGGTGAGGACAGGTGTTCTATGCACCCAACTATGGATCCTCTTGGAAGCCGCACGTACGTCTTTTATATCAACAGGTGTCGAAGACATCGTCTGTTTACGTCTGCTAATTATTCGTATGTGCTACCTTCTCTGGAAAAATATCATATACTTATACAATATCTATAACAGTAATTAGTAGTATATAACTAAATGGCATACATTGAGCATTAAAACTTAAGCAAGAGTGTACAGATTGAGGGAATTAGAAAAAAATCAAATAAAATAAGCATACAAAGTCAAAGCCATTGACAAAAAACTGAATGCTTGGAAAACTGTTTTATTCGTTTATCTTTTCTTCTGTAAAAAAAAAATATATATATATATATATATATATACATATATTTCTACAAATGAAAATAAAGCTTAAAAGTTTATTAAAAATCTACCAATGAACTATTTCAAAGATGGGCTGTAGCCTCAAATACCACAACAGACAATGTTTATAATGCTTGCGGACACATATCGGACTCAGCAACATGTAGGAACATGACATATCTACACTATGGTTTACACTTCACTAAGTTAATTCATTATTTTTTTTTTGTAGAGAAAAAACTTCAGTTCAAAATTTACCGTGACAAAGTGAATCTGAATGAGGGAAACGTCTCTTTAAAATCTCTAAGGCACGTAAAAGACGAAATATAGCGAGCTGTGTGGAGTAACCTTTACCCTATCTTTGTGAAATGGACCATGTATTCGGCACTGATGTTTCATGCAGCATTGAAGGTACTGTTCCCTGTTTAGAACTGAATATTCAACACATTATCCACAGTTTTCTTAAGATTGGAATGGTTCTCCATGCACTCATGTCCTGTCCATGTATCTTATCTCCATGTTCATTCCTTAATCATGTAATTCCTACAATCACTATGCAATGCTAGGTGTATGTGAGGAAAGGGAAGGCACTGACCTTCGTCCAGACAAAGAGCCACGGTGCGTACTCTTGCAGTGACCTCTGATGATTGACTAATATTGGCAGACCCTAAAAATGCGGGCTGGGCTGCCGTCATGCGCAGTGCACTGCAGCTAAAGTGAAGCTCAAGGCCAAACTGCTGCATGATAACCACTTTACCAGTAGAATGTAAGTATGTGAACGAAGGCTAAATCTTTGGAATTTACTATTTTGATTAAATTTTATTCACTTTTCTTGAAAATTTAGATGTTCCGCTTACCATTAAGGTTTATATATAAATATATATATATATATATATATATATATATATATATATATATATATATATATATATATAATAAGAAAGAACTTTTTCTTTCATACTATTCATCATTTCCCACGTTGGCGAGGTAGCGTTAAGAACAGAGGACTGAGCATTTAAGGGAATATCCTCACCTGGCCCCCTTCTCTGTAACTTCTTTTGGAAAATAAAGAAAAAAAAAAAAAACGAGAGGGGAGGATTTCCAGCCCCACGCTTTCTCACCTTTTAGCCGCCTTCTACGACAAGCAGGGGAAATATTCTTTCTCCCCTATCTCAGGGATATATATATATATATATATATATATATATATATATATATATATATATATATATATATATATATATATATATATGTGTGTGTGTGTGTGTGTGTGTGTGTTCTAGGCAGGCCTATGAGTGGCTACTGTATTGGCTCAGGATATGCAACATGAAATTGGACAAAAGAAACGGCCGCTGTATTACCTGTGAAGGCTCACGTTCACGTGCTGTTTATGTGTGACGTATGAATACCATATGTCATATGAAATTTAAATGCCGTACTTATTATAAGTGCAAATTTTCCACTTGTGAAATTGCGTAAAAAGTGTAATATGTACATCAGATAGATTATCAGGGTGTAACGCACTAAAAACTGAGATTGTACAGGTATTGAATTTTAACATATGTTGAGGTGCTATGGAATGTTAGGTATGTGAAATGTTAAGGGTAATATGGCAGGCATTTTGACGTGTAATATATGGTGAGGTATTACTGGTACAGGTGTTGAGACAATACAAAGAAATTTAAATATCAAGAAACATTTGATTCCCTTCGAGGCTGTTTGTGATAGTGGCACATACCAATGTGGTAAAAGCAGAAATGTGTACAGTTGGCTGAAAAAGCCTCCGAACTGTCACTGTGATGAAGTAGGGGCAAATAAAGTTAATCGTGGACTGGAAGCGAAATGCTTATCAAGTCTGTTCTTAGACAATCAGTAGTGCTGCTTACAACAAAGATAATTGGTAAATCATTTCATATGTTAACAATCCTTTTGAAAGAAAAGTACTTTGCCTCATTCGAGATAAATGTTTACCCACAAGTTTATATACATTATTATGAGTTAAATCAGACGGTACTGGTATTGATATAACAGATGCCTTTGTTGTGTAAGTGTCGCATTACAGACTAGTGGTTGTAACATAGCTGTTATGGTGTTGCAAACGTCGTCCATGTAAGATCGGTGGATGACTTCATGTGTTATAGTCTTTCACCAGTGTATGGATGAGGTTACACACATGGGATACACCATCTTACTTGTGAAATTGGCTACCTTGAGCTCCGCTGAAGAAATGATATCCAGCCTGTTTTAAAGTTGGCCTTTCATCCCCAGATTCCTAGGAATATGGGGAGCAGAGGCCCCCTAGTAGAACTACGAGGAGAGTGTGGGTAGAGAAGGCTCTCTGTAGATCCTATGAAAGGGATGTAGGGAGTGAAGGTTTCCAGTAGGTCCTGAGTTAGCCACATGGTGAATAGAGGCCCGTCATTAAGTACTGAGGGACGAGGATTGCAAACCATGTGTTGGTATGTACAGAAAATGATGGACAATTACGTTATGGCTCGGTATATAGACCTATGTTGTTAGTTTTTATATTATCGAAACGTAGTAATGGAAGCTTCAAAATTCTGTAGACAAATCGTAATGATGAGAAACGAACAGATTGATACTGCTAGTATCGACGTGTAAATGGAGAGTACCTGATTCATATTTGAAGATTAAAGTGAATCAGTTTATATGATATGTGTCTGTAAAAGGTGCGTGTACTTGTTCCCGTTGACATGCATTGAGTTACATTGGCTCGTTGGAAAATAGCCTCATATCTTGATGCACATGTAACATCCTCCATGAATATGATAATGCTACAAGGTAGAGGGTGTGACTAAGAATTGGTGATAAGAGAATTAGATGATTGTCTTAAGTAGGCGGGATGGTGAGATGTTCTTTGCAAGCACCAGCCAATCTCGTGGTCCCTCCCACCGTGTTCCCGTTGTCATGGTGACGCTCCGCCCCATATTTTTGTCCCCTCCCCCTGTACCCCGTAGCCGCTTATGTAAAGGGGGAAATATAAAGATCTTGGAACACCGGTGTGTGTGTGTGTTTGTGTGTGTGTGTGTGTGTGTGTGTGTGTGTGTGTAGAAAGTACCTGTCCACTCTGTACGGTGTATGTACATGACATCAAAACGCGCACGCGTGATACACATTTTGCAAGTCAGTGGTGCGCCTAATCTAGCATATGCATATAACCACAAAGAAAATTACACACGTGGTTTAATTTTCCTTGTGGTTATATATATATATATATATATATATATATATATATATATATATATATATATATATATATATATATATATATATATATATATATATATCTTTCGTACTATTCGCCATTTCCCGCGATAGCGAGGTAGCTATATATATATATATATATATATATATATATATATATATATATATATATATATATATATATATTGCGTCAACAACAGAGGACTGAGCTTTAGTGGGAAAATCCTCACTTGGCCCCCTTCTCTGTTCCTTCTTTTGGAAAAGCAATAACTGAAGATGTGGATTGCCAGCCCCCCGCTCCCACTCCTTATAGTCGTAGAGAGAGAGAGAGAGAGAGAGAGAGAGAGAGAGAGAGAGAGAGAGAGAGAGAGAGAGAGAGAGAGAGAGAATTTATTCTTATATAATTTTCGTAATTAGAGCAGAAATGTCTGTATTTTGCAGATGTAGACAATTTTACATTACGTAAATATTTTGACCAACTAAGGGTCAGAATTATAGTATAAGGGAAAATGTTTCATGCAGTACATTCTTTGAGAAATATCAAGAGTGATCATTCATGAAGTAGGCGCGCATGGGAGGCTCCTTAGCAGGACAGACCACAAGGCATGAATAAGGGGCAAGAGATTCCTACGATGGATAGATTTTATCAGAGGACACATAGCATGGGAGCTTTCCCGCGGTGGACGGAGGTCACCTTTGCAGTGCCGGAATTGTGTTGTTGGACCATTACTCTACTTGATCTGTGTGAATGACTTGGCAGATGGTATGGACTCCTACCTGAATATGTTTACAGATGGCGCGAAAACCACAAATGAAGTGAAGGGCGAGGAAAATCACATCATCTTGCCTTGTCTACAATATTCTTTTCATAGTTTCTTGTTCTTTCATTCTTATCTCTGTTTACTTAAACCTTACAAATGCTGTTGGAGTGCCGTTAACATCATCATTGCAAATTCCGAAGCTCCTTTGCTTTTTGACATCTCTCTCTCTCTCTCTCTCTCTCTCTCTCTCTCTCTCTCTCTCTCTCTCTCTCTCTCTCTCTCTCTCTCTCTCTCTCTCTCTCTCTCTCTCTCTCTCTCTCTCTCAAGTTTTTCACTCATGTTGCATCTTCTCTTATCCTTGTATATATGTATCATGTCAATATTCCTATGTATGTATGCGCACACATACACCCCAGCCTGAGGTGTGTTTGTTTCACACACACACACACACACACACACACACAGCCTAAACTGGCTGTTTGTGCAATTGGCAATGGCAACATTTTCAGCTGATTTCTTGATATAGATCTGTTGTTTCTGTTTTTTCTTTCTTTTTATATTTCATTTACAAATATCATCGTTAAGAACGCAACCCTTTTACTCTATGCTTGGGGATTTAGATATTTTATCAGTAACTTGTAATTTTACATTTTTCCTTGGCCGCAAAGTACATTAAAAGAAAACATTGAATTCTTTATAAGAGTACTTTAATGCATTTTTTCTGTGCAATATGATAAGATAAAGGTAATCTCTTTTATATGACTCGAAATTATCCATATAATTTGAAGTGTTTATTGACAATTGGCGGCAAACTTGTGTTTACATCGACTGAGCACGACTGTTGTCAGGGCCACTACCATGTCAACATCAGATACTACCCACTTTGATTCCGAATTATTACCTGATCTTCTTCCCGTCTACTATAAAAGGCTTTTCCCCTACAGTCAGTATTATAAATGGCTCAGTTATGGGAAAGGTAAGCTTACCTCATGGTGAAAGGTACTCACGTCTAGCAAAGAAATGTGAATTATTCCGAAAGTTTTAGACGAAGATAATTTGGTAACTTTGGTTTAAGGTCATCACTCGCTTGTTTTATATTTGATTGATATTGGTTTTTAAAATTATCCTGTATATTATGTGAAAGTTAACATTTAAGGGAATATTAAGAATGTCGGGGAGTGGATATGCTTCAGGGCACTACAGAAGCAGTTCATGGAAGTGGAAGATGTCAGTGGACTCTTCAATACTTAGCTGTAGTGAACTAGGAGGGCGTTGGTGAGATACACTGACAAGAATTTTTTTTAATAGTAATGACAGTGGGGAGGGCTATGAAGATCCAGGAGATAGGATAAAGTAAAACACTGCATCAGCGGAAACTGTGAAATTTGTCTAACTCTCCCTAACAGCCGAACTTTACTATATTTCACTTCCCATGTGTATTTTTTCATATTGAAATTACAATGCGAAATATCCCAAGGGGTTATAACGCCTTTATCCTTTTGCTTTATAGGGTTTCATTGATTCTGTTATGAGGTTTTTCACATATTGCTTTTTCTGAGAATGCCTCCTTAGTGAAATCAGGGATGCTTGTACATTGCTAACAGTGCGATATATAGTTACAGCAAGATTTCGTGTTCAGAGAACCTGTGCTCTGCAATTCACCCCATTTCAGGGGTGTGGATTAGAGTGCTTGATATTACTACCATGGTTGTATGATTCTGCAGCTAAAAAACTGTACTTTTTGCTTGAGCAGGGATATGATTAACTCCTCTGGGGTGATAGTCCACGAATAGCATGTACTGCATTGTTGATGATTCATGATGGCCTTGTTTGTGTTGTCTTCTCACTTGTGTTGTAACTGTTTGCAAGTGAAGTCCGTAAACACTTTTATCTTACATACATCAGTATATATGTGTGATAAATAAATCATCACTTATGATTTTGTAATCCTGATATGTATCTTTTATATGTTGTGGGATTTATTACAGTTTTCCAGCCAATTTTTTAAATGACTAGAATTAAAGAAAAATAGAAATTGGAGGCTTGGATTGACTGTGAGGGGAGTAGAAACAGATTTTGTAAATGTATTTTATACTTATTAAGTGGATGAGTTAGAGTTGATGAAATTTCAAGGTTTTGTATGTGCTGTTTAGTTAGAATTACTTCATTGTTTACAAGCAATCATTTATATTGTCTAGATGGTTTATTGAGAGTGAGAATTAAGGGGTATATATTATTAGTTTTGTTTTGGTTATGGTTAAATAGATTTTTTGATTGGGAAAAGTCAGGATTTTGATCAAGCAACTCAGCATGAATTGTTATGGACACCAAGGTTTAAACAAGGAGACTGAATGGTAGTAGCTTGCAAACATTTGAAAGTTCTCTTTATGGTACAAAATGTATGAAATGGGACCCCACAAGTGCATTACTTTCCCTCTGATGTACAAATAGGTAATCATGGTTATGCACTGACTGTCATGGATGCACAGCTTGTGCACTAACATACCAGCATAGGTTTGAATCCTGGTTGTGGCAGCGAGTCCAGTCTACCCAGCTGTTCGTCCTCAATAAAATGGGCACCTGGCATAAGTTAGGGTGTGTGTGTGTGTAGATATATCCAGAGGAATAAAGATATGCTACATATGTACAGGGTTCAGAAATAAGGCAACATAAGTGTAAAAAACTTTCTCCCCTTAACACACAAATAGTAATCACACACACACACACACACACACACACACACACACACACTACACACACAACACACACAACACACACACCTGCCTAGATGGACACACACACAACACACACACACACACACACACACACACACACACACACATGTGACATAGACAGTGAATAGTGTATCTGGATTCGCTAGGATATGTGTGTGTGTGTGTGTGTACATACATACATACATACATACACACATACATACATACATAGGAGAAAAGAAATAGTACATATATACAAGTTAATGGGTGGGTCAGTGTGATTGTAAAACTCTTTATGTAACACATACACACATAATGAACAATTACATGAGATGTAGGGATAAAACAGCCAAAGGACATGTAATTAATCATAATTAATCAAGAAACTTGTTAAAACAGATGAAGTAGGTATTTCTTTAATATAAAAGTGGTGGATAATTGGAATGCCTGAATCATAGTTAATAAAGACAAAAATTTAAGAAGTAGCCTGATTGAGAATGTTTAAGAGGTGAGCCTGGTGTGTATAAAACTCCTTCCCCGTACAGTTCAAACATGTAATTACAGATAGGCAGTTGTAGGTGTTACTGGACTCCACCTGCTAGTGCTTCCACTGTGAGAAGTAAGTCACTTTTGGCAAGGCTCTATCATCGTCAATGGACTGAAAGGAGTATATTTAAGGACTCTTTCCATGGAAGTACACCATTTCTCAGCTCCTTTTGTGCAGTGCACTCTCAAAGCTGCTTGAACTCCATAAAAGGAGTCCTGAGGTTGTATAATGTTAACACTAACACACACATACACTAACTTTCACATTTTTATACCTCCCTTTCAGTGTCAAAAGTCTTCCAAATGCGAGAATTCTCCTTCACCCTAGCTGATGATATCTATATACGATTCCAGTCATTCAAAGATCAAGAGGAGATGGAGAAGGAGATAAAAAGGCATTGTCCATACAAAATCGACATAGGTGCTGTCTATTCTCACAGGTATGTATGATTCATTGATAAAATATTGTACATGATACCTTGCATAACCTTGATGTTAATAGATTTACATTTTCTTGCCATACCTTGGGAGGTTGTCAAGATTAAGAATGTCTATGACAGAACTCTTAATGCTACTGTTACTGTACTGGGTTCCCATTGTTCCCGTCTGTAAGGTACACACACACACACACACACACACACACACACACACACACACACACACACACGCACAAGGACCTCTTGTGGTGTAGGGGTTAGTGGTACTGATCGTTACATGTGTGTTGGGCCACCTTTATAGGTTTGAATCCTGGTCGCAGCAGCTGGTCCACAGTCCACCCAGTTGTCCATTCATCCCTAGGGGCTGGTTGATGAAATAGGTACCTGGCATAGGCTAAGGTGTGAGTGTGTATGTGCATGCATATATTAGAGTAAGAGACTGGTATATGCACAAAAGGTTAAGAGACAGGCAGCATGAGTGTTAGACTTTCTCCATGTAACACATGAATAGTAATCACAAACATTAATTTCAGAAACAGCAGTAGATGTCCCATTACCACTGTACATAATGTGAAGAGTATCTGTTGGGTAGTTGGCTTTATACATGACAGGTGAGATTGAGTGTGAACGAATGTGTCCTTTTTTCGTCTGTTTTCCTGGTGCTACCTTGCTCAAGCAAGGGGTGGCAATGCTGTTTCTTGTGGGGTGGGGTGTATATGTTATGTATATGTGTGTGTATGAGTGGATGGGTCTTTCTTTGTCTGTTTACTAGTGCTACCTCACTGACACAGGAAATGGTGATCCTGTATAATGATAATTATATAAGCTTTAGTGCATTACACATGACAGCGAACAAATGTAGCCTTTTTGTCTGTTATCCTGGTGCTACTTTGCTGTAGCAGGGGATAGCGATGCTAGTTTCCTGTGGGATGGGGTAGCAACAGGAATGGATGAAGGCAAGCAGATCTGAATATGTTCATGTGTGTATATGTACATGTCTGTGTATGTATATATTGATAGGTATATGTATGTATATGTGCATTTGTGAGCATTGATGTATATATATGTATATATGTGTATATAATTCTTTAAAGGATTTTAATGATTCAGAACAATTATACAGTAACAACGAAAGAAAAAAATTAAGATGGTACATGAAATAGTAAATCATGCATTTCCAAGAAAATTGATTTCATTTATATAGAGATAGACTGGTGGGATTTGGATTTTTATGGTTACAAAATTTTTTTGAAAGTTTACGGAAAACTTTCTCATACCAGTGTGTCAGTGAACACAATGGGATGAGAGAGACTTATTCACCCTCATAATTAGGTCTTATCTTCTCACACATATACTAGCATGGATATTGATGATATCATATATGGTACACCACTGTTGATAGTTGGTCTTGTAATGCTCAAATTGATTATGTGGTTAATAAGGAAGTTAAAAGAGCATAGATGGGACTGGATTTGAGGCAAAGATATGTGGATACTACACAACTTAATTTCTGTGTTAATACCGATTGGAAAATGGAGTTCACTACCCAGGAATGAGGTATTGGGAGTGGGAACATGTGTACCTTTATTCTAAGATGCATAGGGATTGGTAAGATTTCAGAAGGCATGGTAATTTCAGGATATGTAGGAAAGATTGACAAAGAGGATATATGTGTCAGAGGTGTAGGGAAGCTGGAGAAATGAGAGACCAAACTGGAGGTGGAGGGATGGAGTGAAAAAGATTTTGAGTGATAGGGGCCTGAACATACAGGAGGGTGAGAAGTGTGCAAGGAATAGAGCGAATAGGAATGATGTGTTATACCAGGGTTGACGTGCTGTCAGTGGACTGAACCAGGGCATGTGAAATGTCTGGGGTAAACCATGGAAAAGTCTGTGGGGTCTGGATGTGGATAGGGAGCTGTGGTTTTGGTGCATTACACATGACATCTAGAGACTGAGTGTGAATGAATGAGGCCTTTTTTGTCTGTTTTCCTGGCACTACCTTGCTGAAGCAAGGGGTAGTGATGCTGTTTCCTGTGGGGCGGGTTATTGCCAGGAATGGATGAAGGCAAGCATGAATAGGTACATGTATGTTTATGTATATGTCTGTGTATGTATATAAATGTATTTGTGTATATGTTGATATGTATATGTATGTGCATGTATGGGTATTTATGTATATATGTGTGTATATGAGTGGATGGGCCATTTTTTGTTTGTTTCCTGGCACTACCTTGCTTGACATGCAAAATAGCAATTAAGTATAACAAGTATAAATAAAGATAAATATTTTATTTGTTATACTTAATCGCTGTTTCCTACATCAAGAATGTTAACCACTACACCACAGAGGTCATGGTAATGATGAGGCCATCATGCTGTAAAGTTATGTATGGAATTAACATCTTAAAATTTATTTTAAAGTTTGACATGTCAAGAGGTTTGAGCATGTGTCATTGGTTCACTCCATTTTTGCTTATAGATTTATCTCTTGGAAACAGAACTCTGTTTAATTTTATTTAATCATTACAGACCAAAGGACCATCGGACAGTTTCAGTGTTTACACCAAAGGAAAAAGAATTGGTCTTTGACATTGACATGACTGATTATGATGAGGTAAGCAATTAAAGAAACCATATGTATACAGTTATAAGTTTTGCAATTTCTTAACACCAATACTTACAAAAGCCCCCTCCCTCAATGAATGTGACTTTGACAAGACATATACACATCTTAATGACTTGACAAGCACCTAATAACTATCCTTTAATCCAGTCTAAAACATGAATCCACAAGACATACATCGTTTTAGAACTTCACTCCTTAGCTTTCTTTTTTGTGCTCTAGACACCACCCACCTTCAAAATTACAAATAGTGATTAAACATACTATAAGACCCTGCCCAAGATGCAATTCCCATTCTGGAGACTTGGAACACTTTGTCCTCAGTTGATGTGTGTTTACCCCACAAAGACATCACACTTCTAGATGTATGGTCCTACCTGATGGATGTTGCTCGCTTCCTGAGTGGAGGAGGAGCCCCATGTGAAGGAACCTTGTTGGAGGAAGGTGGGTATCCAGAACCTGGTTAGAATGTAATGTAAAGGACCTTCAGTTTGTATATCTCAGTAAAATGAATTATTCATGAGAGCTATTTTTTGTTACTCATAGTTGTAAGAATGGTATATGACATGATTCTAAATATTACTTGACATTATATTTCCTTATAGTCTATGGGTTGGTGGTACAAAATTATTTAGCAAACCCCACAGCATTATTTGATTAAGATTGTATAATTCACTAATCCGTTCTCAAGAAAAATTTGTTTGCACAGAATTATTTGTGGAGGCAGTAAGGTACAGGTTAGGCATTACTCACATTGTATCTGTATTATTTTTGAAAGTATTGACATTAGAATGTGAGGCGGTATATGATGAATGGTGCCACAAACTGGTAGTAGGAAGAATGTGATTTATTGGTTGATGGTTATTGAATTTTAGCTGGTGGGGCAAGATATGATACTTTTTTTAATGAAAATATTAATAAGTTATCCCGTATAGATTCAATCCAAATAAAGTTTTATGAATTGTGTAGGCTGTGGGGGGTTGGTCAACCATTATGCTTTTTTATTTTCAAAAGCATCACTTGAAATTCACATGGATATATGTTGATTTTGTATGAGTTATAGAATTGTGATGTACTCATTATTTGTAAAAACTCAAAATTAATGGGTATTTATGTTTGATAGATGTTTGTGCTATATGCAGGATCATCCTGCACTGTGATAGAACTGTTAGTCTTATATTGTCTCATTGAAATTAGGTTACCACACTAGGCTAATACTGTACCTCATCCTTGCATGCATGTTTACCTTATCCTTTCACTTCATTTCTCCTTCTTTTACATTCTTATTATTTCTTTCATTTGATCGCCCTCGTTTTTTGGTTCAAAACCTTGTGTTTTTTAAAGTTATGTCCATGACTGAAGCCATTGATAATAAAATAGACAGCACCACTGAAATAATACAGAAATAGGTGTGGAAGCACTTTGATTCCATGACAGATCTACCATATATACTTGTTTATAAGTCTACCTCAGGTATAGGTCGACCTTTGATTTTTTGCCAAGAAATCATTGATTTATGATATGCCTCATGTATAGGTTGACCTAAGTTTTTGAGGGTAATGGAATTACAAATTAAGGTAGTAAAGCACCATATTTTATGGCATGTAAAGCTCATTGAGAAAATTCCCAGTAAAAGACTCTCTATGTCCTATAAACGGGTTCGTTTAGCTTGAAACACAGAGCACCGAAGGCAAATTATTTACCATTCATTATTACGGCACTTTACACTGGAACGCGGATATTTTCAGCAAAAATATTGTATATTTCCATTCAAGTCAATTAGAATAGAATATTACTGTAATAAAATTTTTGTTCTTTACAAGATCATTTAAAAAGTGATTATGGTGACATTTTTTGAACAACAAAAGAAAGCAAGTCAGTTGCTTTTGTTATGATTTTTTTCCCACTTTCCACTGTAATACGTATGTTATTTCAGCATAAATATTACATTTCCATGAATATGTGATATCAAGCACAGTATGAATAGAATATCATTGTTATGTAACTGTATTTTAACTGAAAACGATTAAAAAGAGTAATATCTCTTGAACATTGGAAGTTTAGGTAAATTCTTTTGATGATGGCGTTGATCCACATGACGATGCCATTCAAAGAGAGGACTGGGAGGAGCTGTTTGGTGCTGAAGATGATAAGGAAAATGATTTTGATGGATTTTAATGAAGATATTCAGAAATATGGTGTTGTAGTTTTCTTGTATATCTAATTTAATGAACAAAAATTGATATTTCAAATTTAATGAACTAAAATTGATGTATCTATAGATAAACTCTAGAACTAAATACTTTATGTTTTACATCGTCTTGTGGTACCATACTGTAACTTACCATGCAGTTGCCAACATTGGGCTTGCTATGATGATGCAGGAGATATGACTGGCAACTGAGCCAACGCTGAACAGCTGTTAGTGTGCTGTATATTTTTGTAAACAATATGAGATTGAGGTGGATTATAATGTGTGAAATATCGAAAAGGTTTTTCCTACCATTATTTTTTTGTAGATCTCTGGGTACTGCGATACTGTATTTGATATGACGAATTATCCTGTGCTAAAAACCTCTATATATAAACTACTGAAAGCATGTTGTTAGTTGAGTTAGCCTACTGTAAGTCGGTGAGCTTCATCTGGTGAAGGCACTGCACAGCTTTTCATTACTGATTGGTACATATTTTATATTTCCATTGTTTACTGGCATAACTGGTAAATATTTTTCATGTCTGAAGTTAAAAGTTGCTCCTAACTCTTCCCATCATGTACAGATTAAGCCTAACAAAGCTATTACCCATGTATATGTCATTCCCCAAATTTTTTGCCTAAAAATTTGGTCTTAAGAATTTAAACTATGTACAAGATTATAATTGGAAACATGGAAATTGATTGATACATAATCAGTCAGATTTTCTAAAGGGTCTTTTGTGACCTGTCCCTTTTTATGGTTGGGATAGGAGTTTGTGACATCATGAATCAGGGGAATTAGTTATTTATCATAACTTTATGGAAGATAATGCTGCCATAGGTAAGGAGTAAGTAAAGTTTTACCCAGAATTCCACTTTTGTTAGTAATGATATTGCTATTTTCTTATTGCATATTTTGTATATGATTATGAAAAAGAAAACACTTTCAAATACAGATGAAATTGTACCTGTGGTGAGAAAATTGTTAGTTTTATTTTGAATACCAGCACATTACAAGAGGCCTTGGATTTTGTGCCATGTTAGTGTTTGTGACTGCATGTTGTCATCTTCATCCTGTAGGGATTAGATTTTTATGATTTACAGTATTTACTGATTAATGAGTCTGTTTTGTCAGTGTCTTGTGCTTGATTATGCTGTGTCTGGTTCTTTTCCATAGGTCCGGACGTGTTGCTCAGGGGCTGAGATATGTTTCAAGTGCTGGAAATTTATGACCATTGCTGTTAAGATCTTAGATTCTGCCTTGAGACGTAAGACAAGTTTGTTTTTTACTTATAAGTATCAACAACAGGAGATTATAATGTAAAGAGTGGTTTTCAAATGTACAAAAGGCATTACATTAACTGAATTATCCTACTTTTGTCACTTAAGCTGTGTTTTTTATATGAAGAAAATAAAGTTCTTGTACTAGCTTCCGCAGTAAGGTTCAGGATTTTTTATTAATGTAAATTTCATTTTTTATCCATATACTAAATGCCTTATTTATGACCAGATCAAGGTTAGGGTTAATATAAAAACCCAGAAATATTATTCAATGACAAAGGTTTGGTTAAACCACCGAAATAATGGGTACCTGACATCTATTTGATCTCAGCAATGCTAATTATAACAGTATGACAGTTACAGGAATGTTTAAGATATTTTACTGGATATTTTTTTGTTCCATATGAGTGTTTGAAAGTATTGTATCGCTGTAACTATCCATAATTATAAGTTTTAAAGAATTGTAAGATAGGAAAAATATTAAACTGTTTCAATTATCATTGTATCTCAAACTTATGTGCCTTGAGATAATTTCAATTTGAAACTTATCCAGTATGATGTACAGCTATTTGGAGATAGAGTTAGCTAGAGTCTTTCTCTTTGTAACATCTTTTTCTGACTTATGAAGCAGAATAAATGAACAGCTGTTCTTTTAGAGTTGTGTCATATAGTAGATGAATAGGTATTGTATTCTTTCAACATATTTATATGCCTTTCATCTCTGTTTTTGTTTACTTGCCTGTTTTTAATTTAGTGTTTGTACAGCCCTCGTAAGTTTAAAATATTCAAGCAAAAAGGCAGCCTTTGTGATATGTATGAATCATTGTTGTATAGGGTCGGCATTCAAGCTTGGCAAGAAGACTTTGAAAACACTGCTAATTTATGTTACTAGGGACTTCTGTAGTGGTGGGAACCTTCACTTGATCTATAAAAGTTCTAATATATATAGGATAGAATCCTGTTGATATTGATTACTACAATATGAATTTGTTTTAGATATTGGAAATTCCAGTAGTACATGAACTATCACATTTGATGAATGTTGGATAATAAAACTTCTTTTAATGGGAATATGTGCGTTACCTGATATTTAAAAAGACCTCTTCATGATCAGAGGACTTTGGGTACCAGCATATCCTTTGGGTGTACTCTGGTCGTCGTGGTGTTCATTGTTGGGTTTGTGATGAAAGTGCCCGCACATTGTCACAGTCAGCAAGGACTGCTCTTGCTGAATACCTGCAACTGATTCGAGGAGGTGAAAGTCAGATTAAGAAAGTTAATATTCCACTGAAGCTCCATCCGTCTCTCAGGTTAGCATCTTGTCAGTCAGATTTATAACAGTGTGAGTACCCTACTTACCATGATTGCAGATATCATTTGTGATACAGTATTATGGCTCCATTGGTAGAAAAATTTATTTGTACTTGCTAATGATTTTGGTGATCCATGAATAAAAAATGCCATTTATTTATTTGCAGACGTGCTGAAGGAATAGCAAAGAAATTCTTTAATGAGCTAATTTTAGAGGATCAAGATTTGCTACGTACTCCTGAACTTTGGGGTAGGATCCTTGCCCTAATTCCTGACCAAAATTTGCAGGAATCTTTGGCGAAAATAATGCCACAGTGTAGTAGCTCACAACAGCGATGGAACACCATTCAGACTGAGATTGGCAAAGCTGTTAACAAGGTATTCAGCTTTATTTTTTTTATGTATGTATATCTAGCTATCCCATACCTTATGTGGGGTTTACATTGTGAAAATGTCATGCAAAGGGAAATTTTATATAGTGAACTAATAGACATGGAGAAAAATTGTGGTGCTGGTGTACATGGAAGCAAACTTTTACCGTATATAAAGAGAGACTTAGAAGCAAGTTCCTTGCAGAATAGGAAAATCGCTGTAGTGATCTTGCATGAAGCAAGATAGTGCAAGGAAAATGGATGAAGACGGGCCTAATCACCCACATATATATATTTATTTTGCTTTGTCGCTGTCTCCCGCGTTGGCAAGTTAGCGCAAGGAAACAGACGAAAGAATGGCCCAACCCACCAACATACACATGTATATACATACACGTCCGCACACGCAAATATACATACCTATACATCTCAACGTATACATATATATACACATACAGACATATACATATATACACATGTACATAATTCATACTGTCTGCCTTTATTCATTCCCATTGCCACCCCGCCACACATGAAATAACAACCCCTCCCCCCTCATGTGCGCGAGATAGCGCTAGGAAAAGACAACAAAGGCCACATTCGTTCACACTCAGAAATGGGTATGTGTGAAGGAATAGTGGTTCCAACAATGTTATATGGTTGTAAGGCGTGGGCTATAGATAGGGTTGTGCGGAGGAAGGTGGATGTGTTGGAAATGAGATATTTGAGGACAATGTGTGGTGTGAGGTGGTTTGATCGAGTAAGTAATGAAAGGGTAAGAGAGATGTGTGGTAATAAAAAGAGTGTGGTTGAGAGAGCAGAAGCGGGTGTCTTGAAATGGTGTGGTCACATGGAGAGAATGAGTGAGGAAAGATTGACGAAGAGGATATATGTGTCAGAGGTGGAGGGAACGAGGAGAAGTGGGAGACCAAATTGGAGGTGGAAAGATGGAGTGAAAAAGATTTTGAGTGATCGGGGCCTGAACATGCAGGAGGGTGAAAGGCGTGCAAGGAATAAGGTGAATTGGAACGATGTGGTATACCAGGGTCGACGTGCTGTCAGTGGATTGAACCAGGGCATGTGAAGCATCCGGGGTAAACCATGGAAAGTTTTGTGTGGCCTGGATGTGGAAAGGGAGATGTGGTTTCAGTGCATTGTACATGACAGCTAAAGACTGAGTGTGAATGAATGTGGCCTTTGTTGTCTTTTCCTAGTGCTACCTCGCTCTGGAAAGAGAGATTGTTACCTGGGAGGGAAAAATGGATAGGTTTGAAGGTATAGTAGTTCTGACATTATTATATGGATGTGAGCATATGCTACATATATAAGACCATGAGGAGGAGGAGGGAGGGTTCATTGGAAATCATATGTTTGAGGACAATATGTAGTGTGAGGTGGTTAGGTCAAATAAGTAGTGAAAGGTAAGAGATAGGCATGGCAATAAAAAGAGTATAGTCAAGAGAGCTGAAGAGGATGTGCTGAAATGATTTGGACATATAGAAAGATGAGTTAGGGGATGTTGACAAAGAGGTATATTTGTGTCAGAAGCAGATGGAATAAGGGAAATGGGGAGACCAAATTAGAGATTGAAGTACACATGAGATATGTGGGTAACATTCATCTCTTTGCCTTAGGGTAAAATTGATGCTTGGCTTTATTTTGTAATTACCCATGTATACTCATGTTTCTTCTTTTACATATTCAGCACCACACCCAAAATCTTTCTTCAGTTTTTGGAGTTTTCCACGGAATCTGCCCTGAGGGTTTCATCATCTGTAAATAGATCAAAGAACCACGGTGATATCACACCTCTTTGACTTTGACTTATCTTCACTGGAAACCATTTGCTTTCCTCTGCTCCTTGTACAATACATTGCTCTTTCAGGAAAAACTTCATTGCATATATTTGCAGCCATTTCCAAAAGGTTCACTGTTAGCCTAATTCACACTTAAGTATTTATTGATTTGTATACAGATTGCTTATATCTCCCTACTTACCTTTTTGTTTAATTTTTAAACTGAGACTTGGCATTTTTTTGTCTTTTTGTTCATTTGTGTTTTTGTATCCCTCTTGCATTTGCACATTGAGGCAACTTTCATTGTTTTTACACTTTCTGATTATAGATAGATTTTTCTTGCTTCATTTATTTGATATACAAAGCAGTATGTATAATTCACCAAAAAATTTGTGACCTGAAGATGTAGAAAGTGGTCAGCAGTTAGAATGTATGAGGAGAAATTACATTCACCACCCTTTCATTAAAGCAAAAAAAGTTATATTTGAGAAATCTATGAATAATGACAATAGGCAGATAACTTATGTTTCTTACAAAGATATTTCTCTTTATACTCTTTCTAGAATGACCACAAGAAAGGAATTCGACAACATCTTTTAACTGAAATCATTCTCCAACTTGTGTATCCAAGATTGGACATACAAGTCACTAAAGGGCTCAACCACTTGCTTAAGGCACCTTTTTGTGTTCATCCGAAGACAGGTCGTGTATGTGTGTGCTTTGATCCACTCAAGGCTGAGCAGTTTAATCCTATGGCTGTTCCACATTTAAGGTAAATGAATGATCTGAAGATATTTATTTTAACACTTGTTTGCTATATCCCGCATTAGTGAGGTAGCACCAGGAAAAGTAAGAAAGGCTGCATTTGGTCACTTCCATTCTCTAGCTGTCATGTGCATTGCAGTTTTAGAGAATGAACATGAGTGAATGTATCCTTTCACCAGGCATGCAAGGAATAGAGTGAATTGGAACAATGTGGTATACTGGGATCGACATGCTGTCATTGTATTGAACCAGGGCATGTCAAACGTCTGGGGTAAATGGAACGGTCTGTGGAGACTGGATGTGATAGGGAGTTGTGGTTTTGGTGTATTACACATAACAGCTAGAGACTGAGTGTGAATGAATGTGTCCCTAACAGAATTGGATGTGGTTGAGGTGATGTGGAGGCAATTTCAACCTTTTGCTACATCATTAGATTTCAGAGATGTTCTTCAAAACTTGTCAATTCTTCTTCAAATCTTGTACTATACACATTCCAGTATTTATGGGAAATCTTATATTCAAAAGTGTGGAAAATGTGTGGAAGATGGTTGATGTGTCACAGTTGAAATGTTTTAGGACTTTATGTGGTGTAAGGTAGGTTGGCTGTATAAGAAATGGTTGGATAAGAGGTAGATGGGGACTTAAGAACAGTATGCATGAAAGAGTTGAGAAGAATATGCAGAGATAGTTTGTACATGTGGAAAAGATGAGTAAGGAGGGGCTGGCTAAGAGGAGGGAACAGGAGAAGGGGGAATTGAGGAGGTAGTGGAAGGATGGAAGAGATGATGATCCTAGGGTATTGTGGTTGAACATGCAGAAGGGTGTGATAGGTACATGGGACTGACCAAAATAGAGCAATTTGGTATACAGAGGACAATGTGCTGTCAGTGAGCTGGACCATTGTATATGAAAAGGTCAAGGGAAATCATATAAAGGTCTTTGGGGCCTGGACATGTATAGTGAGCTCAGGTTTCAGGGCATGACAGCTTGAGAGTGGACATGAACAAATGATCCTATCCTTTGTGTGTTTCTGGAGTTACATTACTATGCAGGAAACAGTGAACAGGTGTGAAAGAAATCCCAGAGGATAGGGGAGGAAGAAAACTACCCTCACATTCCTTGTATATCATAGATAGCAGCTGAAAAGGGTGTGATTGGGGGCTTGGAAACCATTCCCCTCTTGCAGGCATGTTTCTAAAAGGTAGAGCAGAAGGAGCCAAGTGAAGGGTTTTCCTTCAAAGCTGAGTTCTTGTTGCTATCTTGTTGTGGGAAGTAATGACCATACATGAAAGAATAGGTAATACAGTGATAATATACTTACAAGGGTTTTGCTCTTCTCTGCCTGGATGTGCCTATGCAATGATTGAAAAATGGTCCTTGGCTAGGTTTATTATTGTCTGTGAACAGAAAGCAATACAGTCGCATTGAGGAACTATTTGCTCAAAAGGAGTTCATCAGTTCCCTACTTCTGTCTGGAGTGCAGCATTGGAGCTGCCAGAGCCTTATAAAAGAGGTCCTGGGGTTTTATAATGTAATGCAATATAGATGAAGATACAAGTAAGTAATAGTTGCTAGGCAGCCAACAACCAAGGAGGTTCATTACTGATGCTTCCTTCCTGGGTATCAGGAGGGTTAGTGATGGCTGCATAGTTAGCTAGCTCATCAGTGGTTTTTGAATTGCACTCCTCTGAGCCAGGTAGCTGTCTTTTGTTTCTATCTCACCCACATGTGGGCTGCTGGCATTCTGTCCACAAACATACACTATCCTTTTCGTGCATAATACTTGACGACACGTAACTCACACAACTTATTTTTTTTAGCCATGAGTGCTGTGCACCAGCCCTGCCTTTTGGCGGAATGGTAGGTGCAGTAGATAGAATTAGCAGGTAGGAACTTTTATGCTGGAGCATTACTAATGTAGAAACTTTAGGTAGAAGTAGTAGGTAGGAACATTAGGTGGGAACATCAGGTATATGTGGTAGGTTGGATCATTAGTTATACGTATTAGGTAGAAAAAGTCACTGGGACCATTAGGTAGCAGCCTCTGGAAAATGCTGTGTTAGAGGTGCCTTCTGTTAATGGCCTATTAATGGTGAGGAACTGATGGTTAAGAAGCAGTACTGGAGTTCACTGATGATGAAGACTTGCTGTGGCCACCCCCTTGAGGGAGTTCCAGGAGGGATCAGCTATCAGAGATATAGACAGAGATAGACGTACTAATTTGTTCTTGTTACAATGTAGTCTGTGATTATTAATTTTTCTCTTTCTTTATTTACAGTCGGTTAGTTGAGGAGATTAACAATTATGATGCAGGGAAGACAGATCAGGAACGTGCAGCTGTGGCTGAATACAAGAAAACATCCATGAAAGAATCTATTGCTATATTTGAGAATTTTCTTTCTGGATTGGCCAAAGAAAATGCTGCTCGACGAAGAGAAGAAATTGGTGAGTTAGTAGTATCCAGCTCTAAAAGATTATGAAGATCACTTGAGAGTAGAAGACTGAAGAGTGGAAGATCAATATAATTGTTTTTTTTTGCACTAGCATAGTTTGATATATCTTTTAACACTTTAAAGACATGCTATCTATCTATCTATCTATCTATATCTCTGATGCCCATTCCCTCTCAGAGCTCCCATCAACGGGTAGCCATGGCAAAAGAGTCTACACTTATCCCTGTTCTTACATACCCTCCCCTTGCATACACCAATCCTCACATTCTTCTGTGTTTCTCTCACTCCAGTATTCCTCCACCCTATTTGCCCATGTCACAGGTGGTCTTCCATTCACATCACCCCTTTAATTGTACTACCATACACCTTCCTTGTAAACTCCCAGTCCTGTATTCTTTTCACTTGCCCAATCCACCTCAAAGTATTATGTTTCACCCTTTCTACCACTCCACAATCCATTCCCTTCTCATTATTTGCCATACCACATATCTCATACACTTTTCATTTATTTCCTCTTCCATTTAGTCACACCACACGCTCTTCTCAAATAGCTCACTACCACAGCCTGGATTCTTGACCTTTGTGCCTCATTCCATGTCCATGTTCCGGCTGCATAGGCCAGGGTTGGGAGGACTATGCTGTCCCTTAATACTCTCTTCAGGGAGCAAGTGACTCTTCTACCCTGTACTGCTCTCTCCCTTATCATTCCTTCCATATCACCACACTTACCTAAGATGGCTCCCAGATATTTAAATTCCTTCACTTCTTCTGGTCTTTTTTTCCCCCATATCCACAGCACAGCTTAGTACACTGTCTTTCACTCTTAAGTGGTTTTACAAAATATATACTTTTACTCTGTTTCCTTTCAAACACCATTACTTTACTTTTTCTTGCATTTACGTAACTTCAATTTCCTCCACTTAACCACATCATAGAACATACAACCTTCTGCAACTCCTCTTCACTCTCCACGAACAACACAGTATCATCCGCATACAGGCTTACCACTAGCCATCATATCTCACTGCCACACTCCATCTCTGCAACCCTTTTGCTTTCATCTCTCTCCAATCACTCCATCCATATATATATTAAAAAGCCACAGTGACCTCACACAGCCCTGCCTTACACCTACACCTACATGTATCCCAAAACTTTTGCTTAGCTCCCCATTCACTCTTACACCTGCACATGCTCCTCAATAGAAGGCTTTTACACCACCCAACAATTTCCTCTACACCATATATCCATAACACATCCCACAAAGCATTCCACTTGACTCTGTCATATGCTTTTTTCAGACCCATAAAAGCTGCATACAACTTACCTTTTGCTGAATACTTTTCCATGGACATCTTTATTATAAAAATCTGACCAACACATCCCCTACTTTTCCTAAAACACCCTTGCTCTTCACTTATTCAGCATTCAGTCGCTTTCATCACTCTGTCAATTAGTATTCTTGTATACACTTTTCCTGGTGTACTCTCTAGACTTGTTTCCCTATAATTGCTACATACATCCTTCACACCTTTTCCTTTCAATAAAGAAACAGTAGCTTTCACCCAATCCTCAGGCACAACCTTCTGTTTCCATGCTAAATTACATATAAGATGCATCCACTCTTACTCCATACTTTTGCATTTCAGCCATAATCCTACCCAACTCCAGGTGCCCTTCCTACCTTCAGCCTCATTATTGCCCCTTTTTACCTCCCTCTTTGCTATAGGCCTTTGCACTTGTATCCTCTTCCTTCCCTCTTCCATACCCATGCATGTAGCAACTGCTGCCTCCCCTTCTCCCACATTCATTAGTTCTTCAAAATACTCTTTCCATCTTGCTTTCACTTTCTTCTTTTGATTAAGCAATTCCCCTCCTTACTTCTCACATCAGCATTTCCACTCTTATATCCACCTTTTTCCTTTTCACCTCCTTCCAGTATAGTTTCTTATCCCGAAACTTTTCGCTTAACTGTCTTCCAAAATCTTCTTTCTTTGATTTCCTCTATCAGCTTCTTAACATTCTGCTTACATATTTTGTATTTCTTCCCTCCTTTGCTGAACTTCCACTGGTACATTCCTAATGAGCAATCTAGCATATAACCTTTTCTTCTCTTCCACAGCATTTCTAATCTTTTCTGTCCACCATGCATTGCCCTTTTTATTCGTATATCTCGCTACCTTGCAACCAACTACTGATGCTGCAGCTTTATTAGTGTATCTCTGAATATTGCTAGGGGTAAGAAAGGCAATTTCAACTGAGGGAGGGAATTAGCAAAATATGAAGTGTTAAGATGTAAAGTATTATGAATCATTTAAACAGCCACAGCCATTTGAACCTGTTGTATCATAGATAGATCATTTCTTTGGTGTGGCAGAAGGGATTTTATAACCACGAGATGAGCTTTCAGGTAGCCTTTTGTGCATTGTAGGTGGCTGGCTGTTTTGTAGGAACACGGAGGCATGGTATTGTTGGAGACATTCTGCCGTCACATTTTTCTTTGCAGCTTTCTTACATCATTTCTTTTTAATCTCGTAGAATAAGGATATTTTTGGTGTGTTAATACATGATAGAGAATGGATGTGAGCTGATGTGGCCTTTCTTCATCTGTTCTAGGTGCTTCCTCACTAACTTGTGAAACGGTGATCATGTGTGAAGCAAAAAAAAAGATGAGCATATTGTTTTAACCTTGAATTGTTTGATAGGAACAAAAGATATATTTCTCAAGGGTCACTCCCCATTAATCCCCATTTCCTATAAGCCTTCCACCTCGCCAACCAGGGGTCATTCAGGAATGTAACCCCAAAGGTTGGCAAGGGATTTCATCTCAAGGATGTTATAGAAGGCATCTGAAAGTATGGGCCAGTAATCCTTCTATTTTGTATCATTGCTCACCAAGAAAAGGAACAGGAAGGAGTCGTGGAAGGATGTTTTTCCCCAAGTCTCATTTGTCTATTCCTCATTAAGGCAGGAAGTGGTGAACAGGTATGAAATGAAAGGAATTATTATTTGTATTACACTATTAAAGGGAATAAAATGAGACTTGAGTGTTCGAATTGCTCTTTCCAAATTCAGATTAGATTTCCATCCTTATTAACTCACAGTAACACAATTTGTAGTTGAGTGCATGAAAACCTTAACTGTTCTGCACATACTGATGTTCAAAAGATGGAAGGCCTTTCCATTTGTGATTAATGTGCTTACTGTGTATCTATCTAAGACATTTTAGGATAAGGCGTGATTTTAACATTGTGCAGTATTTTTAATAATTCTCATCTTTGGTTTTATTACCAGACTGGAATTGCTACCTTAATGCTTCATTCTTATGGCTTCTTACTTTTCAGATCTGAAGATGGATTTTTAGCATCATGGGTCAGTGGAGACAGTTTGTCCATCTGGAAGAGAATAGAAGTCTTTCAAGGAGGATGAATTTGAATGTGAATGCTCCAACTCAGATATAGTTTACAGAGCTAGTTGTATTTTAGCTATTGCAGGGATTCTAAGTTTAATATGTATCACTTACTACTACTCTTACACTTGTTACAAATAAGGGTAGGATGATAGCAAGTTTTCCTTAGAAATTTGAGCATCTAATCTTCAGGATTGGGAACCCAAGGTCCTCAGAGTTAATTCCTTCAAAAGTTGCTAGCATGTACTTCGCTCAACCTAAGGAAATGGAATTAAAGATAACAGATAGATATGATAGAAGGTAAATATTAGAAAATTTCATGTGCTTTTAGTGTACTAGGTTTACCAGAGGGGCAAAACAGGGTGCTTTGAATGGGTTTAGACATGGTAGTGAATGGAATAATGGGGGCTGGTGAATTGTTGGGTGGGGGAAAGGTGTAAAGGTTCTAGGTGCATTAAGGAGTGGTCTGTCATTGAGGGCAAAGATGGGTTTGTTAGATGGTGTAGTTGCGCCAACAGTGTTGTATGGTTATGTGATTACTATTTGTGCATTATGGGGAGAGAGTTTCACACTCGTGTTACCCTGTCTCTTAACTTTGTGTAAATGTAATGTCTTTACTCTCTGTTTATACATACATGCACACACCCATGCTTGAATTAGGTACCAATTGATTAATAAGGCCTGAGGGGAGGATGGACACCTGGGCTGGGTGTGTGTTGACTGCTATGTCCAAGATTTAACTCATTCAGGCCCACCCTTGGGTGGGCCTGACTTGACTTATGGTCAGTAATGGTAACCACTACACCATGGAGCCCCTCTGGTCCTGAATGCAAAGGAATTGGAAAGGGTGGATGTGTTTGAAATGAAATGCCTAAGGACAGTATGTGGTATGAGGAGGGTTGATTCAGTAAGAATGGCAGCATAAGAAATTTATGTGGTATGAAATAGAGTATGACAGGGAGAGCTAATCAGGATGCATTAAAGTGGTTTGGACATATGGAGAGGATGAGTGAAGAGAGACTAAGAAGATACATGTATTGGACATGGAAGGAGCGAGGGGAAGGGTGAGACCAGGAATGAGGTAAAAGGTTGGTGTGAAAGAGACTCAGAGTTATCTGGGCCTGAATATTCAGGAGGGTGAGAGGTGTGCATGGGATAGAACAGTTTGAAGTGATGTGGTATAATGGGGGGTGACTTGCTGTCAGTGGGTTGCACCTAGACTTGTGGCCAGGGGAGCCACAGAATGGTCTTTAGGGCTTGGCTGTAGATGGGGGATCTTATTTTGGTGCATTGTGCATGAGAGAGAGAGAGAGAGAGAGAGAGAGAGAGAGAGAGAGAGAGAGAGAGAGAGAGAGAGAGAGAGAGAGAGCTAATTTGGTTTGTTCCTTATGCTACATTACTAAAGTAGGAAACAATGAACAATTAGGAAAATAAGATTCAGCATGGGAAGGATACTTAATTACACAAATCCTGAATCAGCATGATTAGATCACAGATTGATTTTGAATTCATGTTTCATGTGGAACTGAATCATGCTACTTAATCTGTAAATTGTTCTGCTATAATTCCATTTTTAAGCTTCTTCCAAACTTTATAATGTTATAGGTCTCCCAGCTTCTAGCTGTTGGGTTACATTACTGAAATATAGTCCTGCTATGCTAATAGGGAAACCCTCACTTTACTTGCAAGGAAAATAGGATTTACAATTGTTTCATATTATATGGAATATAAATGATTTTTGTCATTATTTCTTCACATATATCAGAATTACCATAACTCCTAGCTACTCCATTGTTTTTGAAAAGTGCAGTGCTAATTTTTCTTTTAGGATGTGCTCTGCATTATTGTTATCTTTGTATGCATTTCTTTTTATTTATTTGTATTTATTTTATATTTGCATTTCATGTTTGTGTAATGTTGTATAAATCATACAAGACAACTAGGGAGTGGATATTTGTTCCTGAGATGGGAGGAGCAGTTGTGTATAAAAGAAGATATGTTTTTATACTTAATTGTTTTTCCTGCTTTAGTGAGATATCATAAGGAACAAATATACTATATATTCCATGATATTTTTTTTTCTACCTAACTGCTTTTCTTGCCTTTATAGTGTTAGGAACAAATGAACAGTACTGGACTGATAAAGTAGTGTTAGGAACAAATGAACAGTACTGGACTCATTTGCATACATTCATTCTTTACGTATAATGTATAATAGTGCACATTGGCCCTGATCTAGATGAATCTTTTTTCATTATCAAAGAATGTTAGGTAATCTGATACATTTGACTGTTCTAATTGATAGCTGTATCAGATATTAGAATAGGAGAGCGTAATGACAGAATTCTTTTAAAATTGTTATATAATGCAAGTAGATGCAATAACACTGGAAAATGATTTAAGTATATTTCAAATATTGGTACTTAACTCAGAATTAGTTGCCATGGTAAGCAAAATATTTTTCTCCTTTTTAGAGGACAAAAACTCTTATTTTGGACAATTGTACATATAGAATGCAGTTTCTGTGGGCATGTAGCTAAAGATATTGCATGTTGTAATTGTTATGCAGTAGTATGGATCAGATATCTACAAGTTCTTCAGCTTCAGCCCATCTTAAAAACCATGAATAAGAATTATGTGTAAATGTAATATTTTTTCATTTTATGACACTGAAAAACTGTAAAATATTGTTTGTGCAGTGGCACACTGTATGGTCTGTAGCATACTAAATTGTTTATGATCTGAAGAGCACCCAGTCATCTCCAAAACTGGAAACATCTAGCAGTGAAAGATGGAAATAACATAATATAAAGCTGATTTTCAATGCTTGTTTATCAGCCAAGAGAGTTGGTAATCATTTGTCATGATACTGTATCATGATACATCTTTGTTACACAATATTTATTTTATTCAGAAAATTTTGTAATTGTGTCTTGGCTTTGAGGTAAATGATTTTCATTGAGGAAATAAACAGAAGTAGTAGCAAAAGGCAAGGATAAAGTTTACTGCTTTGTCACAACAAACTATGAAGGGAATATTGGAAATATACCTTTGATTCATAGGTAATTACTGACAAATGTGGCTTTCCTGATTTGGTTGAGATGATGTATGTAACATCCTGGGGTATTCCAGCTGATATCTGTTATTAAGTTATGGATTTGAAAGAAAACTTAGTAATAGAATCTTTTTATAAGAATTGTTTTTAAAATGATTGACTAAAGCAGACTTTTGTATATATTTTTGAGGCTTAATATAAGTTGCAGAGTTGATCACAGTAATGTGTTTCGGTTACACCACAGGTGAATGTCATTAGAGTGATTTTGAACAAGATTTAGCTTTTCCTAAACTGATGACTCTTAAGATATGACATAATCATTGGATAGATTGATAGTGTATGCATGTTCAAATACATTATCAGCTTTGATAAATTACCATACATGGAAAAGAACAGTGATTCTAAAGGTACCTTGACAGTTAGAGATTAGGGGACCTGGTTTGAAACATAAGTGGAATATGACAAAGATTCAGATATAAGACAAACAAGATTGAGGGACAGGCTGGCCTGTGGCTTGAGTTAGGGTGCGTGTAACCCTCTTGCAGTTCAAATTATTTTAGACTTGAAAGTAGGCTGTTAGATCAAATAGTGGAAGTGGCCAATGAGTGTTATTTTGTGATAGGAAAATGACTTTATAAACTTGACTTTGATTTATCCATAGAGAAGAAAAATTTAGCAAAGATCAGAAATAACATAATGTGCACCATTATTCAAATATTGATAGTTATCAATAAATTATTAATTTGCTTTTGCAGTGCAGCTAAGAATCTGGAATGATTTTATGATACACATATGTTGGTAGAATACATATTAATAAGAAATTTAAGGAGTTATGTATGTTTTTGTATGAAAATTGTAGGGACATTGATTTATTTATTTATTATACTTAGACACTGTCTCCTGCATTAGTGAGGTAGCACAAGGAAACAGACTAAAGAATAGCCTAACCCACCCACATGCACATGTATGTACATAAACATCTGCACACACACGTATACATACCTATCCATTTCAGTGTGTACATACATATACATACACAGACATATACATAAATACGCATGTGCATATTCATTGCTGCCTTCATCCATTCCCATTGCCACCCCACTGCATATGAAAAAAAAAAAAAAGCAACACCCCCCTGCGCGTGAGGTAGTGCTTAGAAAAGACAACAAAGGCCACATTTGTTCACACCCAGTCTCTAGCAGTCATGTGTAATGCACCGAAACCACAGCTGCCTCTCCACATCCAGGCCCCACAAAACTTTCCATGGTTTACCCCAGATGCTTCACATGCCTTGGTTCAATCCATTGACAGAACGTCAACCCTGGTATACCACATTGTTCCAATTCACTGTGTTCCTTGCACATCTTTCACCCTCTTGTATGTTCAGGCCCTGATCGCTCAAAATCTTTTTTACTCCATCCTTCTACCTCCAATTTGGTCTCCCACTTCTCCTCGTTCCCTACACCTCTGACACTTATATCCTCTTTGTCAGTCTTTCCTCACTCATTGATAAATATCCTAATTTCTAAATCATGTGATTCAGTTTTAGTATTTTGTAACTTGTATTAAATTGATAGCTACTCTATTATTACATTTAACTATAAGCTCCAGTCTTCAGTATTATAATCACAATTTAACCCTGTATTTGCATGCCAGTGGTTTTGCCACTCTAGTTTGTATAAGTTGCATTTTCCTTTTGATAAGAATGGTTATTGAAGGATAAGTGAAATTGGTTATTGAAGGATAAGTGAAATAAATTTCAGAGTGAAATCCTGGCAAGTTTAATATGTTTGTGAAAGGGATGGTAGGGATGTATCATACATGAATCTGAAACAAGGTTATTTGCATTACATATGTATTTTGTTACAGTAATATAGAAAACTTTTTTTGAAGGTACCAAGTAATACATAGTATAGCTCACATAGGGATTAATGTACATTTTCATTCATTGTCAGAACTTTGGAAAGAGTGTTTAATGTATTGTGTTGCTGAAAAGTAATACTGTTGGGCTCAGTGGAAATGAGGCATGAAATTAGAAAATATTGTTACCTGATAATTTGAATGGCATTCACTAATTATAGTGATTATTGCCATGGCCATTTCTTTCATCTGTTTCTTTGCGCTACCTCGCAAATGCGGGACACAGCGACAAAGTATAATAAAAAAAAAAAAAAAATAATTGCCATGGCCACTTGCTTGAGGGAGTTCCATTTGGGAACGTGCGTCAGAGATATAGCTGCATAGATAGATAGGTAGAAATTTTTTTTTTTTTTTTAAAGACAGAGCCCCTGTTTCTTCATCCATTGTTATCTTTTACTCTGTTACCATTTACATGTGGATCAGGTACATACAGGTTCTCATGTCACTCACACAGTTTTGTTTCTTTTATCAGTAATGCATGATTGTTCCTAGTTGTTCTGTTATTTGCCTCCCACTATTTAACCTCTAACTTTTTAATGAAGTATGTACTGCAAAGTCCAAGTACTATAAATTTTCTGTTTTATTGGACCATTTTCTGAAGATGGTAAACCTTGATTAATCTTGAAGAACTTTTCACTGTGATCTTGTTAATTAGGCTTTAGGGCTGTCAGCTATTAGGGTCATTATGGCTGTCAACATAAATATACGTATTACTTCTAACCAAAAATTTCAAACAGCTTCTTCAGGTGTTAAAGATAATCCTAAGACTACATACACTCTTATGTATATGGGCCATGTTTCCAAATGTAAATGCTAAATTTTTCATGTTTTTCAGTGTCTTCCTGTGTTGATGAAGTAGTTGACACCATAAATACTGCCATGTATGTAACTGTACTTGTGACAATTGCAATATTTTTGATTTACCATATACTTTTCATATTTGAAATTTAACCGGAATTGGACTCAGTTGTCTCTGTTGTAAGTTGTGTTGAATGCTAATGTTGCTAAAGTCAGCCAATCACTTTTCTAAGCAGTATGAAGTATTAGTTGTTTTTGACAAAAACTATCATTGAAGATAAGATTGATTTAGGACATATTATTATACAACTTGTTAACCCTTTCACTGTAGCAGTCTTTATTTTCAAGGTAGTCTATATGCGAGATATTCTCAGATTTTCTGGAAAGATTGTATTATTGATTTTTACTTATGATTAACTAGAACATGAACATAATTTGCTGAATATAATGATGTACATACAATTCAACTTGGATATTTTTTGTGCTACTCACCCTTTAATTCATGGTACATCATTTTCAGATGTTTGAAGTATGTCAGAGATATTTTCAGGCATATTTATTGAGATATTTGATATTATAGGATTTTTTTTATCACAAATGAATACAGATACTAAGAGTTTTCATCTGTGATATATGTTATGAGGGTGACAGCTTTGAAAATTATGCATGACTTCAGGGTACAGATCTGGTACAGATCTGGTACAGGCTTCCTTGACATCACATATACTGACTTATTCTTTGTTAAGCAGGGATATTTTATTTGTTTGCTGGTTGGTGGTTGGTTAAGGAATGGCTAAGATGGATAGTGTCTAGGGCTGTTGCAAAGAACTGAGTATCAAGCATATTGAAGTGGGATTGTGTTGAAAGTATTTTTGTTTTGCACCGATTGTTCTGAGCACTTAATTTTATGTGATTTGTAGCATGGTTATGTTTGCTGTTACTGCACATTAGTATTGTGGTTAAAGTAAAACAAACATCTTTATACGTGATAATTTGGTTTAAACAATGTAGGGTTTTTTGGTTGCCCTATAGCTGACATAAAAATATGCTTTGTAATGATAATGTTTTTCTTTCTTTCATACTTGTACACTGTGTCCTGTGTTAGTGATGTAATGCCAGGAACAGACAAAGACACCTCATTGGCCCACATCTTTTTTCTAGCTGTCAATTGTAATGCATCAAACTACAGCTCCCTGTCCACAACCAGGTCCCATAGACCATTCTGTGGATTTTCCCAGCTGCTTCATATCTGATATAGACAGTTGATGAATTTTCCTTGGTCGATAAGGCAAATGCTATCTTGTGCTTGATCTGCAACAAATTGCTTATTAGTATTGACAGTATGATGGCTTATGTGGTTTATAGCACAATGGGTGTCTTGTAATAGTCTTAACACACTGGATATTTTGAGTACAACACACCTGATGCTTTTTGGTTGTACCGTGACATGATCACAATATTGTGGTTGAAAGAACATGAAGGCTGTCTTATGTTTGACATATAGCACAATGACTACTTTGTGGCTGTCACAGCCAAATGGCTTTTTGTGTTTGATAACACTGTATCTGCCAAGTGTTTGAGAGAACACATTGTTTTTGGGTGGTTTGAGAATAGTATTTAAATGGTTGAAGACAATAAAGGCTATCTTAGATGGCACTCATGTACTAAGTTACAACTGTAACTGTTTTGTAGTTGAAAAAGCATAGTAATTATCTTATGGCTGAGACAATGGTTGCCACATGAGAGGCACAGAATAGTAACCGTCTGATGGGTAAGACAAAGCACAATGCTTATCTTCTTATTGAGATACATCATAATGGTTGTCACATGATTGGGATGTGACAAAGTTCTGTCAGATTATAAATATCATACTTTTCTGATTCAGTATGCCAAATGGCAGAGATGTGGTATATGTGTGATGTGAATGATCTAAATCTGCCAGTAAACAGACAGGCAGTAATTTGCTAGGGTATATGTGTGATGTGAATGATCTAAATCTGCCAGTAAACAGACAGGCAGTAATTTGCTAGTAGTTCTTCCTTGCATGGGATGTATATTTTGGAATTTAAGGCTTGTTTTACCATGGATTTATTGCTTGGACACTAGTGTTTATTGATTCTCATGCTTAAAGTACAATGTCTTGAGGGATTTTCTAATTAATGGTTTATTTATATTGTTTTTGGGCTTCTGTTCTTTGGTTGTGCAGCTGTTTTGTGGTTTAGACAGAAGCTTGTTCTCTTGCATCTCCTCTTAAGGTAAGCTGAAGGAAGGATCAAATTAACATTCTATGGCTACTAAACATATCTCTAGTTTCTGAAGTAAAGAGGCAAGTTAAAGAAACTTTGATGGTAAATAGATGTAATTTAGTTCTATGTATGCTGATCTGTATTTAGCTGCAATGCTGCTAATGTTGCTTTTCTCATTGCTGAATACACAAGAGTACATGTAGTAGATATAAAAACTCTTTGATTTGGCTGTTGTAGAAATTACTACAACAGTGTTTGCCTTGCATGTACAGTGCTCTATTATGTAAGTCCTGGTGGTGTTAGTGTTTATAATTATTATAACAGCATAGTGTATGTTACAGTTGTTCTGGCGTATCATGTAAAGTTATCACATTACAAGACTTGAAATTTGCACATCATTTTCTTGTAATACACAGCATTATGCATGTCTTGCATTCACATCAGGTTGTATTATGCAGCAAGACATGGTTTGTGGGTGTGACAACACATTAGTGTATTGCAAACATCTCGGTGAATATGTTGAGGGGTAGGGACTAAGAGGGTGTTGTTTTAATCATTAAAGATCCTTCTGTAGTGACACTACGACTCACGCTGGAAGAGAAGAAAGAAAAATTTTAGTAATGTTTAAGTATTCATTAAGGAAATGATCAACAAATCATACCAGCCATTAATATGTTACGGTTTGTAGTCCCTGTGGAAGACTGCCTAGCCTCAGAATGAGTTCCCCTCCGGTTCAGCAAGTATTATCAATCCTGTGAGAAGGGTTATACTGACTTGGTTTGTATCCACTGGAGAAAAAGAACCAGAGTTCCAAGTTTTCAGGCATGATTCTAGATTCTAAGGATGGTTACATGATTAACAAGAACATTGAATACTATGATGGTAATAAGTGAAAACTAAAAATTGGTGTCGTGTTTTTTTGGCCAGTGGAGATTTAGCCTACTATTCTCTTCCAGTCTTTGTCTGTTTCCTTTATATTCTTATGTTTGCAGTATTTACTCAGTGTTCTAGTCACTTAATACACACGCCATGTTCTGTACATGGTATTTTGATTTTTTTTGTGTGTGTGTGTTGTAACCTATCTCCTTTGCATATGAGAGTGAAGCATGATACTTTGGCCTGCACTTCTTAACATCACATCTTAAATTTATGAATTTTCTAATTCTGCCTGCCTTTCCTTTAACTCTGTTTAGCTTATTCCATATGTTCTCCATTTTGGTGAAAAAATATTTGTCTTTTCATGTTTCTTGCTATAATTCCTGTTAGAGCCAAATTTTAGTCTTTTTGAAATTAAAAGTCCTTGTCAGTGTTAGGATCATCACATTTGTGAATTTAAAAGTGGTTTGACCCATGTGAATTCATAGACATACTGGTACGTTAAGTTTTACTGTTGGTATTCTATGATCCTGACTGATCATTTATACCGTGTTGATTTAAGATTTGTTCAAGTATTTTCTCTAGAAGTTCCTGGGTATGAAAACTTTTACACCAATACATGGATAACGTTCACTTATCTTTACTGTCCTGATTGTTTTTTCATTATCTGTTTGAAACTTTGTATGAATCCCCTGTCCTGCTTGAAATATTTTTATGTATTTTATTACCAGAGCTGTTATATAGATTTTGTAATCTCTTTATTAGAGCATGTACCATCTGAAATACCAATAATTTATCCTTACCTCTAGAGATATATCACACTAGAAGGGATAATCCAGGGCATGAAGGGTCTTGGGATATGTTGAAATAGTGTTTTTAGTGATATAGTGATGGATGATGTCTAGGGCATAAGCACTGGAGTGAGACTAGTTTGTTTGGAGAGTGTAGTTTTGTGTCTGCTGAGTTGGAGTTTAAAATTGAGTTGGGAGGTCGGTTAGCTAATGCTTGTCAGGTTATTTCAATGTGTATAAGTCTTGTGTGTTACATATGTTAGGGGTGGTGGGATCTGTAAGTAGAGGTCATTGAAGTACAAGATAGCAGTGGGCTTTTTATTTTTTATGTGGGGGTTGGAAGTTAGTTATAGAGTTGCTTAGTTGGGAGGGATCTAGTGCTGTTACATAGAATTTAGTACCAAGCATGTTGTGGTAGGACTATATTCGGAGGATCTTTGTTTCATTTCAAATGATTTTTCATACTTGATTGCCGTTTCCCATGTAAACTCCTGGAACACATGAAGAATGGCAGCATCTGCTTATGTCCGTTTTTTAACTTGTGTAATGTACCGAAACCACAACTCCATATTCACAATCAAGCCCCACAGATCTCTCCACGGTTGACCCTCGACACTTTACATGCCATGGTTTAGTTCATCGACAATATGTTGACCCCAGTATACCACATGGTTCCAGTTCATTCTATCCCTTTCATACCTTTCACTCTCTTACATGTTCAGGCCGTGATTGCTTAAAATCCTTTCCATTCCGTTCCTCCATCTCCAGTTTGGTCTGCTGCTCTCCTTATTCCCTCTTTGTCAATCTCTCCTCACTTATTCTCTTTATATGGCCAAACCATTTCAGCATATATTCCTCAGCTTTCTCAGCTGCACCCATTTCCCTTACCCCATCATTATGTACCCAATCTAACCACTTCATGCCACACATTGTCCTCAAATATTTCTACTCTCCTCTTCATATATGAATATATATATATATATATATATATATATATATATATATATATATATATATATATATATATATATATATGTATATATTTTTCGTGCATTTTTGCCTTTTCCCGTGTTAGCAAGGTGGTGTTAAGAACAGAGGACTGAGCCTTAGAGGGAATATCCTCACTTGGCCCCCTTCTCTGTTCCCTCTTTTGGAAAATTAAAAAAAACGGGAGCGGAGGATCCCCCCCCCCAGTCGCCTTTTACGACATGCAGGGAATACGTTGGAAGTATTTCTCCCCTATCTCAGGGATATATATATATCCCTGGGTATGTTTGAAGGAATAGTGGTTGCAACAATGTTGTATGGTTGCGAGGCGTGGGCTATAGATAGGGTTGCGCTGAGGAGGGTGGATGTGTTGGAAATGAGATGTTTGAGGACAAAATGTGGTGTGAAGTGGTTTGATCGAGTAAGTAATGAAAGGGTAAGAGAGATGTGTGGTAATAAAAAGAGTGTGGGTGAGAGAGCAGAAGAGAGTGTATTGAAATGGTATGGTCACATGGAGAGAATGAGTGAGGAAAGATTGACAGGATGTATGTGTCAGAGGTGGAGGGAACGAGGAGAAGTGGGAGACCAAATTGGAGGTGGAAGCATGGAGTGAAAAAGATTTTGAGCGATCGGGGCCTGGACATGCAGGAGGGTGAAAGGCATGCAAGGAATAGAGTGAATTGGGGCGATGTGGTATACCGGGGTTGACGTGCTGTCAATGGATTGAACCAGGGCATGTGAAGCATCTGGGGTAAACCATGGAAAGTTCTGTGGGGCCTGGATGTGGAAAGGGAGCTGTGGTTTCGGTGCATTATACATGACAGAGACTGAGTGTGAATGAATGTGGCCTTTGTTGTCTTTTCCTAGCACTACCTTGTGCACGTGCTGGGGAAGGGGGTTGTCATTTCATGTGTGGCAGGATGGCGACGGGAATGAATAAAGGCAGCAAGCATGAATTATTTACATGTGTATGTATGTATATGTCTGTGTATGTATATATATGTACAAGTTGAAATGTATAGGTGTGCATATGTGCCATTTCCGGTGTCAGTGATGGAACGCCAGGAAACAGAAGAAGAAAGACCCATCCACTCATATACAGACGCATACACACTCATATACATATAGAGACATACTTATTCCTACTTACCCGATTGCTCAAAATCTTTTTCCCTTCATCCTTACACCTCTGACATGTATGTCCTCTTTGTCAACCTTTCCTCACTCATTCGTTCCATTTGTCCAAACCATTTCAACACACCCTCTTCTCAACCACACATGTCTCTTACCCTTTCATTACTTACTGGATCAAACCATCTCACACCACATATTGTCCTCAAACATTTCATTCTCAACACGCACCCTCCTCTGTACAACCATATGTATTTCCCATGCCTTGCAACCATATGATATTGTTGGAATTAATATTCCATCCAACATACCCATTTTTGCTTTTCGAGATATCATTCTCTCTTTACACAGTCTTCATCGCTCCCAGACCTTTGCCTCCTCCCCAACCCTATGACTCTCTTTTGCTTCCATGGTTCCAGTCTCTGCCAATTCCACTACATTGGGTATCTAAAGGACTTTGCTTCCAATTTTTCTCCATTCAAACTCACATCCCAACTAACTTGTCCCTTAACCCTCCTGAACCCTAATAACCTTGCCCTTGTTCACATTTACTCTCAACCTTCTCCTCATACACACTCGGTCACCAACTTCTGCAGTTTCTTACTCTAAACAGCCACCAGTGCTGTACCATTGGCGAACAACAGTTGATTCACTTCGTACGCTCTCTCATCCCAACAGACTGCATACTCCCCCCTCCCCTCTTTCCAAAACTTGGATTTTCCTCCCTAACCACAACAACCATATAGACATCACACACCCCTGCATCAGGGGTCTGGTCTGTTTTCCATGTAATGTATTCATTTGTATGTTTGCAATGTCCATTTGCTCACTATTGCTGCTAAAGGGCCATCCATCTCTTAGGGATATTGTCTCCTTAAAATGCACAACTTCAGGACAAATACCACGCTTCAAGAGTAACAGAGTCTTTGAATAGTCCATGAACTATAAAGGTACAACTGTTTTGTTTTACAGCCTGGTGTTTCTCATGCAATGCGATGTTATCCTTTGAGTTTAGTCACTGTTGTTATTTATTTTTCATGTTATTAAGCGGGATATTTTTTCGTTCATTTGTATGTCCTCACAGTGATTACTTAAGGAATGAGTTCTCTTGTATACAAGTCTATGATCTTTCACTGGCCTTGGTCGAAAATCAGAAGACAGGTCCCTTTCCCAGCTAAACAGCATCCTTTCAGGAGTGCAGTGTATTGTATTGTTGACTTCCTGCTGGAATATATCATTGTGTTTACTTTTTTATGTATAGATTTTTATGTTTTCTCCAGTTTGCTGTATTTTATTCTGATACTTGGCTCCTTTGATCTACTGTACATCCGTCTTTCATGTACTGGTTTTGTTTTATATTAAATATGCTTTATTTTGAAGCATATACATACAGTGCATAAGTAAGCCATTGCAATGTTTATTTCTCATACAGTGAAATACAACATCAAGGGAAGAAAGGGTTTGGATACAGGCATAACCATCAAAAACATACTTGAAACATATACACATGTGAGTATTCCTTAAATTGTTACTAAATTCAAGTTAAAATTTTTTTCAGGCAGGCAGTTATGAGATCAGAGTCTAGAGAGTACTACTGAAATTAGGGCTGATGAAACAACACTGATGGCTGGGAGGCCAGGTGTCTCAAGCAATAGTCCCCTAGATATGGTGTGGCTGAATCCCAATTAAATTTCATGTGATACTGGTGTCAGCAAAGTCTCTGAAAACGTGTTTGCATTAGTAAGATTACTTAACTTCATTCTTTCTTGGGGAATTATCTCAACCTGGCTCACTCAGCCTATCACATGGAACACAGATGTAAAGGTTGATATGACTTACTTGTTGCCATAGCTAAGAGGGTACATGACTCTTGAGTTTACACTTCGACTGTTCCACACTCGGCTAGCGTGAAAAGTGGTGATTTTTGTCAGACCAAGCTTAGAGTAATTAAGCTCATAATTGAAAAAAAAGCAATTAAAGATTTCCATAACCAAACATATTTCATTAGACCCTAAGAATATAAAGTTAAAGCTCAGCATAAACTGTATAATAATGGAGACTAAGTAGTTTAAAGCATATCAACATATTAGAATAGAATATTATTCTTTGTCTTCTCTCTCTCTCTGTTTTCCTGGCACTACCTTGCTGAAGCAGGGGGTGGTGATGCTGTTTCCTGTGGGATGGGATAGCAACAGGAATTGATGGAGGCAAGCAAATGTGAAAGTGTATGTGTGTATATGTTGATATTTTTTTTTTTTTTTATACTTTGTCGCTGTCTCCCGCGTTTGCGAGGTAGCGCAAGGAAACAGACGAAAGAAATGGCCCAACCCCCCCCACACACATGCATATACACACGTCCACCCACGCAAATACACATACCTACACAGCTTTCCATGGTTTACCCCAGACGCTTCACATGCCTTGATTCAATCCACTGACAGCACGTCAACCCTGGTATACCACATCGCTCCAATTCACTCTATTCCTTGCCCTCCTTTCACCCTCCTGCATGTTCAGGCCCCGATCACACAAAATCTTTTTCACTCCATCTTTCCACCTCCAATTTGGTCTCCCTTTTCTCCTTGCTCCCTCCACCTCCGACACATATATCCTCTTGGTCAATCTTTCCTCACTCATCCTCTCCATGTGCCCAAACCACTTCAAAACACCCTCTTCTGCTCTCTCAACCACGCTCTTTTTATTTCCACACATCTCTCTTACCCTTACGTTACTCACTCGATCAAACCACCTCACACCACACATTGTCCTCAAACATCTCATTTCCAGCACATCCATCCTCCTGCGCACAACTCTATCCATAGCCCACGCCTCGCAACCATACAACATTGCTGGAACCACTATTCCTTCAAACATACCCATTTTTGCTTTCCGAGATAATGTTCTCGACTTCCACACATTCTTCAAGGCCCCCAGAATTTTCGCCCCCTCCCCCACCCTATGATCCACTTCCGCTTCCATGGTTCCATCCGCTGCCAGATCCACTCCCAGATATCTAAAACACTTTACTTCCTCCAGTTTTTCTCCATTTAAACTTACCTCCCAATTGACTTGACCCTCAACCCTACTGTACCTAATTACCTTGCTCTTATTCACATTTACTCTTAACTTTCTTCTTTCACACACTTTACCAAACTCAGTCACCAGCTTCTGCAGTTTCTCACATGAATCAGCCACCAGCGCTGTATCATCAGCGAACAACAACTGACTCACTTCCCAAGCTCTCTCATCCCCAACAGACTTCATACTTGCCCCTCTTTCCAAAACTCTTGCATTCACCTCCCTAACAACCCCATCCATAAACAAATTAAACAACCATGGAGACATCACACACCCCTGCCGCAAACCTACATTCATATACATTGATATATATATATATATATATATATATTATCCCTGGGGATAGGGGAGAAAGAATACTTCCCACGCATTCCCTGCGTGTTGTAGAAGGCGACTAAAAGGGAAGGGAGCGGGGGGCTGGAAATCCTCCCCTCTCGTCTTTTTTTTTTTTTCCCCCAAAAGAAGGAACAGAGAAGGGGGTCAGGTGAGGATGTTCCCTGAAAGGCCCAGTCCTCTGTTTTTAATGCTACCTCGCTATTGCGGGAAATGGCGAAAAGTATGAAAGAAAGAAATATATATATATATATATATATATATATATATATATATATATATATGTATGTATGTATATTTATGCATGTATGGGTGTTTATGTGTATATGAGTGGATTGGCCATTCTTTGTTTTCTGGCGCTACCTCGCTGACATGGGAAAGTGCAATCAAGGTCACATTAGTTCACACTCAGTCTCTAGCTGTCGTGTAATGCACCAAAACCACAGCTCCCTATCCACATCCAGACCCCACAGACCTCCATAAAACCACAGCTTAACATGCAGAGTTAAATTATCATAGTTTCAGTGGATGTTCCTTAGGGCATTATGTATATGCAGTCCAGAATTTACTAAGGATGAGTTTGAGAATATATATTCTATTGGATCCAAGTTAAAGTATCCTAGATCTTTCATTGATAAATCCCTTGAGTTGGCAAAGAAATAATTTTACAGAGTTAAACCCAAATCTCCCCTTGATAATAAGAATCTGTTAGTTCTCCCTTTTAGTGATAACTTTACATTACTTCCCAAGTTGCTTAAATCCTTTAATGTAAATGTAACCTTCAGCAATAACAATATTTTATAAAGAATATCAATCATAAACTCACCAGAAAATTCTGTGGGCTGTGTTTACAGAATACCTTGCAAAAGCTGTAATATGTTTTATGTTGGGCAGACTGGTAAGGATCTTTATGTTGGACTTAAGTAACATAGGTATACTGACTGGAGTAATGCCAATTTAGTTATTAACTACTTTACCTCAAAAAATATCGTTGGATCTTGTATTATTGAATACACAAAGAATTGTAACATTAATATTAGTGAAGGTCTATACAAACTAGATAGCTTTATTGTAGGAAAAATTTATAAACAGTTCCCTTTCTTATCCACATAATGAAAATTTTGATAGGCATGATGGCAGACCCGAACAGCACCATCCTGTAATGCTTGTTTACCAATTGTGTCTTAACTACATCGCTTCCTTGTACATCCACTGACTGTTCTACGTCTTCTTTCTCATTCTTGTATCTCCTCTGACGATGTGATCATTACACGAAAGTGCACTTGGGAACTTAACCTGTTTCATTTTCCTTGTGGTTTTATGCACATATTAGATCACATGCACCACTGGCCTCTCGCAATATACTGTTTTTGCTCGAGGTTACACCACAAGTGGAGTTACCTTTGATGAGGCTGTATCACGAGGAGTACAGTATCATTTAAGAACTAATCACTCCAAGGAGTCTACATTTTCCTACTTGAAGAAGCATAGTCATGGGCCACAGGAGCTTTTAGAAAGATCCTGGGTTAACACCAGGTGTCTTTCATAGAAATTCCAAAAGAAGGAACAGAGAATGGGACCAAGTGAGGATTCTACTTAGTCCTCTGTTCTTAATGCTTCCTCGCTAATGCAGGAAATGGCGAATATGTATTAGTGAGGTGGCGCCAGGGACAAACGAAGATAGGCCACATCTGCTTGCATCCATTCTCTAGCTGTCATGCATTGAAACCACAGCTCACTATCCACAACCAAGGCCCACAAATCTTTCCTTGTTTCCCCTGGCTGCTTCATATACTCGGGTTAAGCCCATTGGCTGCAAGTTACCCCTGTATACAAAATTGCTCCAGTTTGTGCTGTCCCACGAAAATCTTTCATCCTCTTGCATGTTCAATCCCTGAACAAACACACACACAATTATATATATATATATATCTATATATATATATATATATATATATATATATATATATATATATATATATATATATTGGGAGGTGAGTTTGAATGGAGAAAAACTGGAGGAAGTGAAGTGTTTTAGATATCTGGGAGTGGATCTGGCAGCGGATGGAACCATGGAAGCGTAGGTGGATCATAGGGTGGGGGAGGGGGCGAAAATCCTGGGGGCCTTGAAGAATGTGTGGAAGTCGAGAACATTATCTCGGAAAGCAAAAATGGGTATGTTTGAAGGAATAGTGGTTCCAGCAATGTTGTATGGTTGCGAGGCGTGGGCTATGGATAGAGTTGTGCGCAGGAGGATGGATGTGCTGGAAATGAGATGTTTGAGGACAATGTGTGGTGTGAGGTGGTTTGATCGAGTGAGCAACGTAAGGGTAAGAGAGATGTGTGGAAATAAAAAGAGCGTGGTTGAGAGAGCAGAAGAGGGTGTTTTGAAGTGGTTTGGGCATATGGAGAGGATGAGTGAGGAAAGATTGACCAAGAGGATATATGTGTCGGAGGTGGAGGGAACAAGGAGAAGAGGGAGACCAAATTGGAGTATAATTGGAGTATAATAAAAAAAATATAATAATAATATATATATATATATATATATATATATATATATATATATATATATTTTTTTTTTTTTTTTGTCGCTGTCTCCCGCGTTTGCGAGGTAGCGCAAGGAAACAGACGAAAGAAATGGCCCAACCCACCCCCATACACATGTATATACATACGTCCACACACGCAAATATACATACCTACACAGCTTTCCATGGTTTACCCCAGACGCTTCACATGCCTTGATTCAATCCACTGACAGCACGTCAACCCCGGTATACCACATCGATCCAATTCACTCTATTCCTTGCCCGCCTTTCACCCTCCTGCATGTTCAGGCCCCGATCACTCAAAATCTTTTTCACTCCATCTTTCCACCTCCAGTTTGGTCTCCCACTTCTCGTTCCCTCCACCTCCGACACATATATCCTCTTGGTCAATCTTTCCTCACTCATTCTCTCCATGTGCCCAAACCATTTCAAAACACCCTCTTCTGCTTTCTCAACCATGCTCTTTTTATTTCCACACATCTCTCACCTTTTCATTACTTAATCAAACCACCTCACACCACAAAGTGTCCTCAAACATTTCATTTTCAACACATCCACCCACCTCCTTACAACCCTATCTATAGCCCATGCCTTGAATCATATAACATTGTTGGAACTACTATTCCTTAAAACATTACTATTTTTGCTCCGAGATAACGTTCTCTCCTTCCACACATTCCTAATTGCTCCCAGAACCTTCACACATTATCGCCATTTCCCACATCAGCATGATAGTGTCAAGAACAGATTAAGAAAGGCCACATTCGCTCACATCCATTCTCTTGCTGTCATGTGTAAGGCTGGATGTATTATGGAGGATGGAGGTCCTCACCTGGTGTCAGTGTTGTAGCGAAGGATAGAGGTCCTGGTGACGGAGAGGGACATCTGGCGTGACATGCTGGGATGATGCAACCTTCGCCTGCAACATAACACTTGCCAGGAGCTCTCGCGGAAGTTCCTAGACATGAAGCCATATACAATGGGGTTGACGCAGCTGGGGAATAGCAGGATGATAATATTTTGTGTTACTGATTCATACAATGTTAATATACCTGATTTTTCAAACGTAGTTTGCTTAGAAGTTTGTTAACGGAAGGGAACTACTGCTTATCTTTGAAACTGGCGATGCCTTATGATTTTAATTTGTAAGGTTTCTTAATACTGAATAAGAATGAAAATAATGTGCCATATACAATGACAACGTACACTATGTTCGCGTGTGAACGTGTATGAAGAGTCAAAGCTCTGGAACGGTGATATGAGTTCCAGCATTGCCTTAACACACAACCAAGGTAAATAAGGTGCTACTAACAGGAAAAGAATTTTAGTGTAGAGAAAAATATCAAGACCTTAATGACCTCTTCATGAAAGGGTTAACAAGAATCATCTCGATGATGGGAAAGAAAGAGATGACCCAATACTTGTGTTTAATCCTGGGTTGGCAGTGTTTGCATGGTAAAGATGTAAGCAGACCTCATGATCATGCAAAGTGTGACTGTCTGACCAAAAGGTCCTTGTGTTCCGTGTGAACTACAGCCTGTGCTCTGTTGTGACAACCAAAGCAGGTGGCTAAAGGTACTGACTGACATTTAACCGCTGTGGCATACTGGTTGTGGTCTGTCAGGTTGGCTGTGGTCCGTGTCAGGTTGGTTGTGGTCTGTGTCAGGCTGGTTGTGGTCTGTGTCTGGAATTAAGGCTGTATCGTCGTCGACGAACAGAAATGTCTTGTCACAGACCTTCTCACTCTGAAAGGGTCCGTCATTTCCTTGCTTCAGGATGAAGTATATTTTCGAAGCTGGAAGATCCCTATGAAAGAGGTCTTGGCATTGTATAACGATAGAGAAGTTGGATGAGAGAAGAGACAAGCTTTGTGGCGTCTGACCTGTTGCAGTAAGAGAGGAGGTCGGCGGCCGTGGCGATGTGCTTCATGGTGGTGGAGTAGGCTGGCAGGATGGCGTAGGACTTGAGCACGTTCACCACCAGGATGGGCGCCCAGCAGACCACGAACAGCACCACCACCACCACCAGCATGGACACCACCTGCAGTACAGGGCACTGTGTAGATCCTTTCCCTGGTGGTTGGCCAGTGCTGCCCTCACCTGGGAGTGCTACCTCTCTCCTAACCCTCCCCTGGTTCTCACCTGGCTGTGATGACCCTCACCTGGTCCTCACCTGGCAGTGATGAACCTCCCCTGATCTTCATCTGGCAGTGGTGACCCTCCCCTGGTTCTCACCTGGCAGTGCTACCTCTATCCTGATTCTCACCTAACAGTGGTGACTCTCCCCTGGTCCTCATCTAGCAGTGGTGACCCTCCCCTGGTCCTCTCCTGGCAGTGGTGACCTCCCCTGGTCCTCATCTAGCAGTGGTGATCCTCCCCTGATCCTCACCTGGCAGTAATGACCCTCCCCTTGCCCTTATCTGGCAGTGGTGACCCTCCCCTGGTCTTCATCTGACAATGGTGACCCTCCCCTGGTCCTCACCTGACAGTGGTTACCCTCCCCTAATCCTTACCTGGCAGTGGTGACCCTCCCCTGGTCCTCATCTGACAGTGGTGACCCTCTCTTGGTCCTCACCTGACAGTAGTGACCCTCCCCTGGTCCTCATCTGACAGTGGTGACCCTCCCCTGACAATGGTGAACCTTCCCTGGTCCTCATCTGACAGTGGTGACCCTCCCCTGGTCCTCACTTGACAGTGGTGACCCTCCCCTGGTCCTCATCTGACAGTGGTGACCCTCCCCTGGTCTTCACCTGATTGTGGTGACCCTCTCCTGGTCCTCACCTGGCGAACCTCGCTTTCCTCAGTCTCTCGTCGCCGGCCTCGCGTTGCGCCGTTAAGCAAGAGAACACCGTTGGCCCTGTGGAGGACAATGTTAGGGCTACACTTAATCTCAGGGCAACACCTGACTGTAAAGTTCACACTTGACAATATTAAGGTAAAACCTGACTTTTAGAGCCACACTTGACAATGTTAGGGCCAAACTTGACAATGTAAGGACGAGTTTTGACATCTTTAGGGCCATACTTTGTGTTAGTGCCAGATGACAGTTTTAGGGCTACACACTAACAATGGTAGGGCCACATATCGACAATATTAGGGCTACACCTGACACAGTACCCTTAGAAATATTATATGTAAGGTCAGAACGGTTGACTCACCAGGAAGTACTACACGGACATCAGACAAGGCCACACGGACAACATGCAAGGACAAAAACAGACGGACGGCACACTTAAGACAGAGCCAGACGAACGATAGATAAGGGCAAGGCCAAACGGACGAGAGAGGAGGACTTACATCTGTCCTTTGCCTGTGATGGAGCGTCGTTGCACCATCATGTTGATGATGGCGTTACCGATGGCAGCGTAGGCAGCGGTCATGACGCAGGTGGGCAGGAGCAGCACCAGCACCAGCATGTAGGTCTCGTAGCTCCTCCAGAGGAAGGGAGAGTCGAAGTTCCTCACACACCAGTACGCTGGTATACGGTCACCAACCTCCATGTGCACCTGAGGCAGGGATGACTTACACAGGAGAGAAGCCAAAATGAATGAATTATGACATTAAAACATACTACCCACGAACATCATGCATCTTATAGTAGGCGATTAAGAGAGATCGAAGTTGGTGGAAATCCTCGCCTTATATACTGTCACTTATTAAGAATGGAAACAGAAGGAGCCAAAAGAGATTTTTCCCCTGGAAAGCCCCAACCGTCTGTTCTTGTTACAGCGCAAAGTCGAGAAAGACAAGCAGGTCTGATGCATGTACTATCTTGAGTTTTGATTGATAAATGACGCCTGAATCATTCATAAAGAAAAATGTTGGTCATTCATATTTAGCTATCAGGTTAACACATAATGGAAAGAAACATGGAAGTTTTCAAATTTACTCAAGGGAAATTATCGTGTTTTGCTTGCTACATCATGATACCAAAACTTGTGGCTGGATCCTCGAGTCATTAGAAAGCTATAAGTACTAAGAACATTCAGAAGTTTGAAATCTAAAGACAAAAGTTCTGTCACGAATATAATGAAACGTACTTATCATGGCATACTTCTGGGGAAAGTCTTGAATTCATTAATCATCTTTATCGATGACACGAACAATGAGTTACATTGTCGATCATGTGCGGTACCATGATATCTCCCTAGTGGTGACCTGGGGAGGTAATGACCAGCAGCAAGACATAAGAAGTCGAGACCTGCAGCAGGAGGAGGGCGGGGGAAGGTACTGACCTGCAGAAGGACCACAGGGCAAGCCAATATCATAGCCAGAAGCCAGAGGGCGGCGCTGAGACGCTTGGCCTGCGAGATGGTGCAGCGGTACTGGGCTCTCATGGGGTACACGATGGCGTAGTACCTGCCGGGTACAGTCTCGGGTCAGAGAAGTGATGATGATAATGAATGATGAAGGAATTACGGTGGATGAGGAGCGAGTGTGATGACTTCATCAATCAAGCACATACAGAGACAGAAAATACACACACACACACTATATATATATATATATATATATATATATATATATATATATATATATATATATATATAAATATAAATGCTTTGCTTTGTCGCTGTCTTCCGCGTTAGCGAGGTAGCGCAAGGAAACAGACGAAAGAATGGCCCAACCCACCCACATACACATGTATATACATACACGTCCACACACGCAATATACATACCTATACATCCCAACGTATACATATATATATATACACACACAGACATATAGATATATACACATATACATAATTCATAGTCTGCCTTTATTCATTCCCATCGCCACCCCGCCACACATGAAATAACAACCCCCTCCCCCCTCATGTGTGCGAGGTAGCGCTAGGAAAAGACAACAAAGGCCACATTCGTTCACACTCAGTCTCTAGCTGTCATGTAATAATGCACCGAAACCACAGCTCTCTTTCCACATCCAGGCCCCACAGAACTTTCCATGGTTTACCCCAGACTCTTCACGTGCCCTGGTTCAATCCACTGACAGCACGTCGACCCCGGTATAACACATCGTTCCAATTCACTCTATTCCTTGCACGCCTTTCACCCTCCTGCATGTTCAGGCTCCGATCACTCAAAATCTTTTTCACTCCATCTTTCCACATGAGAAGTGCGTAAGTAGAATGAATAGTACCAACGTTAGAAAAAAATACATTCTTATGCAAACGCTTCGATCAATTCCTTTCCATCGTGATCAGAATTAATCCTATTATAGTTTGCGAATAAGCATATGTTTATTACAGAATTAGAACGTAAAGAAAATCTGAGATGCATTTTCTCATTCATGCATCCATCTCATCTACAACGACATATATGTAGCGTTTATCCATGCATGATATGGTTTTGCTCACAGTTTACTGTAACCTTAGACATTCCAAGTTCTGTTTATCTTGTGTTTGAGGCTTACCTGTGGTAAACTGTAATCATAGTCATTCCTGTTTACTGATCTCAAGATGAGAACTGCTTCAGTGAATCGTTTGCATAGAACCGTTTCTGCTTATCCCAGCGTTGTTATTACTCTCTACACGCCATAGGTTTCAATCTAACCAATCGGTCAATACATATACACGGGTCCCCATTCATAGGACTCCTGCAGCTTTGAGGATGCGCCAGAATCAGAGGCAGGGTAAGGACGGATTCAGAGTGAGAAGTTGCTCAGCGAGATTGCATTCCCTTTCATTAACTGACGATGATACAGCCTACTAAGTACTTACTCAGGAAATGAGAAAAAAAGATGAGTCGAATGAAGAATATCGGTTTTAGAATCTTCCTGGAAACAACTCGGTTCAGTAAGACTTGCACACACAGGGAGAGTGGCAATCCTCTTACCCGTATTGACCGAATCCTCCGCCAGTACGATCTGAATCTTACAAGAGGATCCAGTCACGTCCTGGGTTGGTAGTTGGCAAGGCCTATGACGAGACTATTTACAGCCATTAATTCTTTTTTGTGGACAATCTCTTGTGTCAGGTGATACTTCTTTATTTAGAGTATAATTGCTAGACATTGAAACATATCTGGTTCAAACTTCACCGTCAGCTTAGACCAGCAACCAACTGTCGACGACCCAACAGGTTGTCAGATCAACACTCGTTAAGAATGTAAGGACTGGAGAGAGAGAGAGAGAGAGAGAGAGAGAGAGAGAGAGAGAGAGAGAGAGAGAGAGAGAGAGAGAGAGAGAGAGAGAGAGAGAGAGAGAGACGTGAAGGTACTCGCACTGCAGCTTCTGATGGCGGAGATGCAGAGGGATAAGTGAGGTAGTAGTTCGGTGGTGCTTCTGCAGGAGAAGCGGGTCGGCCTCGCTTGGTCAAGTGGTGTTCTGTCGGTACATTTAGGCCGAAGGAAATTTACACCGATATTCCGAAGATATTTTGCAAAATTTTTTTTTTTTTTTACAAAATTTACAAATGCAAAATTTACAAAAATATACCTTAGACAATCCAGTGGGACTCAGTTACCAACTGTGACGACAGTGAGTCTTGATCCATAGATGATGACAAAACTGTGTTGTTACTCGTGGGTGTTACACACACATCCACCCATAGTGACACATGCACACTCCCACACTTTCCTCCACCTATATATAGCCAAGCCCTTGAAGACACTGACCTCTCAATGCTCATGGTGGTGAGCGTCAGCACGGAGCAGATGGCAGACAAGGCCTGGAGGTAGTAGATCATCTTGCAGAGTACCTCGCCCAGCGTCCACGTATACGAGAATAACCGCGCCAGCTGAAAAACATCATACGTCAAGCCACGGTAGCATCATGTGGCTCTGCAGCCTCCGAACATAATGATGGGTATTTGAACATTTATTGGGTATATACAACAGACGTCAAACTCCTCTCTGGTGGCACTATAACAGCTATGATATGTTACTGTAAATTCTTAGCTTTAAGTACACCGTGGAAATGTTAGGGGTATTTATATACGTATGTATTGGTTCTATGGATGCCTCTGTGACATGTATATTAACGTAACTAAAACACATATTACTAAATCAGCCATACTAGTTATATGGTGGCTATAATTTTCAGATATAATGACTATAAGATGGCTACAGAATGACTAGGCAATGACATCAAGGCTTCTCACAGCTTTACAAGACTGCACGAGCATTATATGCAGTGATGAAATATAAATAATCAATTGTACACAAAGGATTCTGTAGGTTACTATGAGAAATGCTCCACCGTCAGTTGACCACGAAGCCAGCAGACGGCTTGTAGCCCACCTTGCTGCTCATCCTCCCTCTGGATGGCAGATAAATGGACACCAACTTGTGTTGGGAGGATAAAGCTCCACAACTGTGGCTGGCCGAGGCCTCCGAGAACATATATCTCTGCTCGAGATTCCCCGGGGTTGTGCACGTCCGGGGAGAAGGCCCTCTGACAGATCTCCTGAGCCTATTACAGGTGGCAAACAGGTGTGGCAGACCAGGTGTGGCAGAACATACATCAATCAGTTTTGGTCTTTAGTCATACGAATGAAATAATCAGATTAAGATTAATCAATACGTTTCTTGAAATTAATCAAACTGGTTATATCTAAGTTAGTATGATGGTCTTAAGAACATTTCTGGTACAAGGGTATGGAGTATGACATGGGTTTTAGTATACCATTATTACAAAAGAAACATCAGAAATAAGTTCATCCACTAACACTACACAGACGTCTCAAACACAAGGTAGATTATAGTCAAGATGTGTGAAGTATAAGCGTACATTAATCTATACGACAACTAGACGTCGCGTATCGTCCCACGTCGCATTTATCTACGGTAAAGCAAGGATTCCTACACCATCTTCAGATATATAAATATCTCTGAATATCGCAGATATAGATATCTCTGAATATCGCAGATATAGATATCTCTGAACATCGCAGATATAGATATCTCTGAACATCGCAGATATTGATATCTCTGAACACCACATATATAGATATCTGCTAATAACGCAGATACAAATCCCCGAATAAACCAAAGAAAATCAAGGATTTTTCTCCAGCATTAAACATATCTAGACCACAGCTTCCTACACCCTTGTGTTTCTCTCCAGGTATGAGATATAATCAGGCAGACGTATGTTATATTTCTGGTCTGGTCATAATGGCTGATGGTCAAGGGAAGTTCAACCCGTTGAGTTCGATGGAACGACCCCTGGTCATGATGACCTGACCTTTGAGAGTCAAGGATATGGACTTTGAAGGGCATCCTGCAGCCCATTTTGCCATAGATCTTCACCATAGTCTTAACCAACTCCCAGGAAGCACTCAGGCAAAGCTGTACCAATGTGCTTTCTCCTGCCTAGTGTGCTGATTGAGGAACTCCCTGCACTCCAGGATCTTTGTCTGTGGTCCGGTGAAGATACCGGCTTTGACTTTTGCCTCAAACAGGTTAGGGAAGAAGTCTTGAAGGTACTTGAAGGCTGGAGACTCCTTATCTAGAGTTGTGAAAATTGTTTTAAAAAGCTTAATTTTATGTACAGTGGTGGCATCAACACCATCCGAGGGTCGACCAGTGGCTCCTACTTGACGTTGTTCATCCCTACAGAGAATTTGGTCCGCTGTGGCCAGACTTTGTCTTGATCCCCGGGAGACAGGCAGGCCGAAATGCGTTTTGTAGGCCTCGCACATCTTAGCAGATGCTGCCACGGATTATGTGTTGGTTCTTGTTTTGATCAAATATCGGCAGACGTAGCAAAATGTGTCTGCCGGATGCTTGCACCCTCCAGATAACATCTCAGAAAAATGTGTGTATACGTAACCACGTAGGCAGCTAGATCCAAACTGAACTGTTTGGCTTAAGGCCCTTATGTCTATACTACTATTCATATTACTGTAAACGTTTAGAAAGTTCTATATCAGCTACTCAGCACTGAATCTATCAGGAATGTTCTGAAACATAGGAAAAATTTCAAAATATCACTGTCCTGATCACTAAAGCAAAGCTTCAAGGGAATTATAGCCATTTTCTATTTTTTTTAGACAATCAGTCAGAAAATAACACTTACTATCCAGGAACAAAAAAAAAAAAAAAAGTAAAAATTTGTTCGCCAGTTATAATCAGCTCTTCCTGGCTGCTCTGAACACGTAATTACTCCAATTAGCAGAGCTGTGCGGGCTGGCTTTCATCCCTCCACATGAGTGATGATGACTTGCTCTATATACATAATCATCGGACGTGAAAACTCGTGATTATTTAACCAAAAAATTAATTCCAGAACTTGTGTTTATCAGTTGATCAAGATGCACAGTGGCTAATCCGGGGGTTTTGTTCGCGGTTTCACTCAAACGAATGAAAATGAATTTTTGATTCAAGTGTCTGTATCAGCACTAGTAGTAGCAGTAGAATTTGTGGACGACCTCTTTTCACCCCTCCCCCCCAGCAACAAGTGTGGAAGGAACAGAGACCACAGGTTATCTATTATGAGATTTTCCATATTCAGCTGAAAGTATATCGTATCACAAGTCACCAGTCCAGCCCAGCCTCTCCAGCCTCCTTCATGCCCCCACCACTCCTCTGGAATATGTTCATGAACCACCACCCACCGGGAGTGCATCACCCTCCCGTACGGGAGAAGGTTCCCTCGTGCGCCCTCAGGGCGCACCAAGACTTGCCAAGTTTTCTAATAATCTTCGCGAGGAAGGAGTCGCGTGGCCGGCCAGCCAGTCTTCTCGAGCAAAGCACCAGGCGGGATGTGTGCGTGGGATGAGGCACCAGACCGGAGAGGAGGAGGTTCAGTCGACCCCCGCCCTCCTACAAGACGTGTGAGATGTACTTCATCAGAGTGACGTGGGTGAAGTCTTACTTACGGCTGACGAAGTTACACGCGCCAGACCACATCCACTGCCGCAGAAACGCTATGATCATGTCAGGACGGAAGTGCGAATGCGAGGTAAGGTAGAGTAGCAGATGACGCTTCTGGCCACAGACCAGAGACACAACAGCGGAAGAAGAGAAGAAGAAGAAGACGAAGAAGAAGAAGAACAAGAGGTTTCTACACATCCTTTGACAACAGAAGCCTTCACTACGTGCATAACATGTTTGTAGTGACTTGGGTCAGGGATGAGAGGTGAGTATGTGACCCACGTGAGGCAGAGTTCCCGAGGTGGTGAACGTCAGTGACGATCCTTAACTTCACTCCTGACATTTGATGTCATAAAACAGTTCGCTTGTTAAGGCGCCAGTCTCAAATACGATCGAATTGATTACGTCACCCTGACGTCATCAACATACTGGTAAAAAGAAAGAAAAAAAGCATCAGGCTGATATGTTACGGGTGCGGGCGGGAGGCGGCGCTGGGGGTAGATTCTGAAGTTGTGAGAGTAAGTCGGTATGTAAGTCTGGGGTGGGTTGTACGGCACAGCTAGGCTGCACGGCGCATAGTCCAGCTCTGAGGCTGAGATATAGGTCGACAGATAGATAGATATATAGATAGTTAGATAGATAGAGAGATAGGCAGTGTATAACTTCTGTTCATATAACATATAACACACTGCACCGCAGCTGGCTGCAGCCAGTGTTTGAATGTCACGAGAACCGACCTGTGAGTGTGTCTTGTTAATGGTGGAGGGTAGTGAGGGCGTGTCCTGGGTGGTGGAGGGTAGTGAGGGCGTGTCCTGGGTGGTGGAGGGTAGTGAGGGTGTGTCCTGGGTGGTGGAGGGTAGTGAGGGTGTGTCCAGGGTGGTGGAGGGTAGTGAGGGTGTGTCCTGGGTGTTGGAGGGTAGTGAGGGCGTGTCCTGGGTGTTGGAGGGTAGTGAGGGTGTGTCCTGGGTGTTGGAGGGTAGTGAGGGTGTGTCCTGGGTGGTGGAGGGTAGTGAGGGCGTGTCCTGGGTGGTGGAGAGTAGTGAGGGCGTGTCCTGGGTGGTGGAGGGTAGTGAGGGTGTGTCCAGGGTGGTGGAGGGTAGTGAGGGTGTGTCCTGGGTGTTGGAGGGTAGTGAGGGCGTGTCCTGGGTGTTGGAGGGTAGTGAGGGTGTGTCCTGGGTGGTGGAGGGTAGTGAGGGTGTGTCCTGGGTGGTGGAGGGTAGTGAGGGCGTGTCCTGGGTGGTGGAGAGTAGTGAGGGTGTGTCCTGGGTGGTGGAGGGTAGTGAGGGCGTGTCCTGGGTGTTGGAGGGTAGTGAGGGTGTGTCCTGGGTGGTGGAGGGTAGTGAGGGCGTGTCCTGGGTGGTGGAGGGTAGTGAGGGCTTTTTTTTTCCTCTCTCTCTGCTAGCACCCAGCTCCACCCCAACACCCATGCTACCAGTTCGCTACGCTACAGAATGGATGATGTTAATCAAGTTTTTCCCAGACAGTGTAAACTGATTGGGAGTTAATGGATGAGGGAGGGGGGGGGGTCCCCCTAGCAGTGGATCCCCCAGCTCAGGCGATGAAAATATTTTGGCGTCTCCCTTGTTATATATTCATAGTTCTGTCGCACCACACGTCTTGCTTGGGGGGTGATGTGTGCGGCCGTGGGGGAAGATGCTGTGTGGGGACGACTGGGAAGGGGGTTGAGAGGTACGTCAAACTTGTCCTGGAAGACCGTGTTCACATTTCTCAGAAAATATCGACAACGCCTCAGGAAGTAACCAGTAACTCTATATATAACTACCTGACCGCCGCCGCAGGAGTTATGGTGGTCATCTGCTGCACTGTAGCAATAATTCGAGTATCACAACATACATGACTTGCTCAAGAAGTCTGGTAGTATTTCGTCTTCATATTAACATAAAGTTGGTGATGATCTGCTGCTAACATGTCCCTCTCCTGTCTCTGCGTACGATCCATAACAGGAATAGTTCAGTCTCGTGTTATCAGAGTTGGTTTGTTGGTTTATTTCGAGATTTGTTTTATACGGCAATATCTTTTGTCGCAGTTGCCAGGAGAAGCATGTGTGTAGCCCTGACGCAGGCTAGGTCGACCCTGGTCTTTGATATCTGAGCTCTGATTGAAAATGAATCCTAGAGGGGAGACGGTGAAGTCTGGCGGGGGGAGACGGTGAAACCTGGCGGGGGTGGAGACGGTGAAGCCTGGGGAGTGGGTGGAGACGGTGAAGCCTGGGGGGTGGGTGGAGACGGTGAAGTCTAGGAGGGAGACGGTGATATACATCTTGACGATGGAAAGTCTGCGGCTGTCAGAGTTGTAAGGCAAACGTTGCCGCTGTCTGGCTGGCTGGAGGAAAGATAGATACAGTGGCATGTTGCAGTGGGGTCACGAAATCCCTGCTGGGTGATGCTGTGGCCCTCCACGCGACCATATCTCTGAACGTACGTCGGCGGAGTATCAACTGAGCCTGTCAGCCTCGCCTCCCTGAATCCCTCGCTCATAAAGCATTGAATGATTGGGTTTAATGCAGTCGACCTCAGAGTACGATAGTCTTATGATCATGGCTCGCAAGGTAACCACTCATATCCTTCCCTCAACATCACCCCCAGAAGCTGGGACCATCGCGAGGGTCGTCTGGTATTCCTGGCCGATGCAATGTTCGATGGCTGATCCCTGCCAGTATGGCTGATCCCTGCCAGTATGGCTGATCCCTGCCTGTATGGCTGATCCCTGCCTGTATGGCTGATCTCTGCCAGTATAGCTGATCCCCTTCCAGTATGGCTGATCCCTGCCAGTATGGCTGATCTCTGCCAGTATAGCTGATCCCCTGCCAGTATGGCTGATCCTTGCCAGTATGGCTGATCCCTGCCAGTATAGATGAATTAAAGAATCTAATTCTTAACACTTCCTTCTCAAAATCATCTTTAACAAATATATTGATGGTTTTTCTGATGTACCATAAGGAAGGAAGCGACTGTAGTAATAGATGGACTGGTACCATTAATGACGTCATCCTGGCAAACGTGATATAGTTTGAAGATAAGACACGTTTGCCTTGTGATAAGTTTCGCGTCCGGTTGTAAGAAGCTGCCTCGAGGAACCCTACCATCAAAGTCTGATTCACAGATATATAAAGAGTCTTCCCTTGGCTCAACTACAGTTTACAAACCATTAAGTAGGAATCGCCAGTGCATCGGATATCGGTCTGGGCGTATCGGTATTTTTATATCAGGATATGGCACACTCATAACCGCTGGTCTTGCTCCTGCTTTCAGCAGGGTAGGAACCCTGCTGGCCTCGTTAACTGCTCACACTGGAGTCAGAAGGACTGATGCACCAGAGAGTATCTCTGTAGATGGTGGGGAGGGGAAACAGAAAATATTAAATCTGGTACATAACACGGGAAACGTGGTCCTGTAGTGCATGGATATGACCAAGTGGTTCATGGGAACGTAAAATGATCAGAGAAACACCAGACTCAAAGAGGAGATACGGTCGTGTGAACTACACACAACTACCTAATCTCTCCGGGAATGTAAACTACGATATGAAGCTCCATCGTCAGCTTACTGAAATGTGTTATGGAAGGTTCTGCTGGAGCATTAGCGAGGGTGCACGGGAGGGGGGGCTCACCTTGAGGGGGGTGGAGAAGGGAACTCACCTTGACGTGGGTGGAGAGGGGAACTCACCTTGACGGGGGTGGAGAAGGGGAACTCACCTTGACGGGGGTGGAGAGGGGAACTCACCTTGACGGGGGTGGAGAAGGGGAACTCACCTTGACGGGGATGCATATGAGGATGAGGAGGAGGTCAGCGCTGGCCAGGGAGGCCAGGAAGACGTTGGTGGTGGTCTTGAGGCGTCTGTAGCGACAGATGGTGAAGATGATGAGGGCGTTACCCAGTACCCCAACCACGTAAGTTACGGCGTACACCACCAGGGGCGGCGCCAGCTGGCTCCAGAAGAACGTCTCCAGCGCCGCCTCGTACGGGTAATCATACTCTGACTCGTTCACAGTTCCGTTCTTTAGCGACTCGTCCAGCAAGACGTTCTCGCCGATGGGGTCGTACTCAAACCCGGTCATATTGAGATGTTGGTGCGTCCATCTGTTGTTGCTGGCTGTGTGGGGGTTACTCCAGGTGGAGTTCCAGGCTGTGGTCGTCCAGACCTCAGGGGTGGAGGTGCTGGACTCCACCACAACACCCTCATAGGAGACTTCAACTGCTGGCGTACCTACAGTCGACATTTTTTTTTTATTTCCACGTTAAGTCCTCCGAAACCAGTCAGTTTGCAACGCTGACACTATACAGTTCACAACGGTGGCACTATGCAGGCCACAATGTTGGCACTATGCAGGCCACAATGTTGGCACTATGCAGGCCACAACGGTGGCACTATGCAGGCCACAATGTTGGCACTATGCAGGCCACAATGTTGGCACTATGCAGGCCACAACGGTGGCACTATGCAGGCCACAATGTTGGCACTATGCAGGCCACAATGTTGGCACTATGCAGGCCACAACGGTGGCACTATGCAGGCCACAATGTTGGCACTATGCAGGCCACAACGGTGGCACTATGCAGGCCACAACGGTGGCACTATGCAGGCCACAATGTTGGCACTATGCAGGCCACAATGTTGGCACTATGCAGGCCACAACGGTGGCACTATGCAGGCCACAACGGTGGCACTATGCAGGCCACAACGTTGGCACTATGCAGGCCACAATGGTGGCACTATGCAGGCCACAACGTTGGCACTATGCAGGCCACAACGGTGGCACTATGCAGTTAACTTCTACTACGCGAGAGGGAAGCACCATGGTTCACATTGAACAGTTCACTTGTGGCTTATATTCTACACTGTAGCGATGATGGAGGACTTAGTTGGTGTAAAGGTCAGCCGTTCCACTGGCTTACACGTCTAACTTCCACACAGGAAACTTGTGTCGTGTGAGAACCTTGAGGTGGCTCCCTCTGGTGTTGTGTCTTGGGCAGAGAAGCATCTCACGCTTTTTCAGGTGGAGTTCGTCTGAAATGTGAAGAGAAAATGTGTTATTACTTCTATCATGCCTCTGGCTCATAATTAATGATATGTTAAAGATACAGATATATAAATGTATTACTGTTTCTCTGTAGAGTTGACTAGAAGACACAACACAAACAGACAAGGTCAGGTTGCTCCTGCAGACGAGGTACGTACTGAAGACATGAGTCAGTACCTGCTGTAGTGTACGGGTGAGGGAGTTGTACACTCGCGGGATCCCATCCCTTAAATCTTCGAAACTATCTTAAAACTTTTTAAGTTTCTTTATGTCGTCCACATTCATTTTCTTAACTCAGTTTCTTCCGTCTGTCTACCACTGTTATAGTATTATAAAAGTATATCTTCACATCTCTTTATAACAATGTTCTCAATTAATTTCATGTTATGATTTCTGATGGTTCTATCCTTGCCTCATTCGAGTAAGTATTCAGTGTCTACGTCATATTGGTTTAAAAACTTAGTTGTGATCAGCTCGCACCTTATTCTTCCATCTTCCATGTTAGACAAATTTAAATTCTCTGACGTGTGTGTGTGTGTGTGTGTGTGTGTGTGTGTGTATGGGGGGGATTATTACTAGGAAGTAGTCAACTTGGTCAGTCAAAGAGAATTTCAACAGTGCGTCAACAATTCCGTTTCCAACACATCAAATGATAACAAGACATCTACTGAGCAACTGTTGTTACCCACAACACTTATCAAGAACTTTCCGTGTAGAGGGAAGGAGGCAACCGCTATGGTTATACTGCTGAATATTGATGGTTTTATGAACACATATGTGTACGTCATGGGAAAAATATTTACCAATATTTCTAAAGATCATTGAACACATCCATTCATGCTCCAAAAAAATGCTGGTATGCGGAGTTATGTTGGTGGATGATGTGACACGTTTCAGGAGGTGTACTGCTACACCAGCTGTAGCAACAAAAACCCTGGTTATAACAACTGCAGCAGATGTAGTAACAATTTGACCGGCAGAAGCTGAAACAAATGCAGCAGCAGCAAGTAGTCGTACAGTCAATAATATCAGCTTCATCATTGACAGCGGCATAAAGAGAACGTACAGGTACAGCAGCAGCTGCAGCACCGTTCATAACAGCAGCAGCAGCAGCAGCAGCGGTGGATGTATCAGCAACAGCGTAACAGCATCTTCAGGAGCTGCCGCCGCTGCTGCTGTGATACAGAGAGGATGGTGTGACCGGCAACACCTCGGGGCTGCCAGATCAACCTGAAGGCGCGCATGTTGGTTGTGGGTGGACATGACCCGCCTTGTGACGAACACGTCATAGCCTGGCGTAACGTGACGTGACGTGACGCGAAATTATTGCCTGAGATGCCAGGGACACTGGGGGGTCTTCATGATGTAATGCTGGGGACTGGAGGTCGACTTTGAGGTCTGGGTCACATCGGAGTCTGGATGATGAACGAAGCTCCCAGTGTGAACTTGAGCTGGGGTGCTTTACAGTCAGGCAGGACCCCGGTGCTGGTCACGTCACCTTCCTAACAGACCAGACAGTCCAGCTCTCTAATCAAAACCTTCACCACAAGTCTTAGTGTTCCCCACCAACCATTCTCTCCCGCAGTGTGGCCTTTCTGTACCGAACAACTGAGAACAGTTTGTATGTACAATCTGGCGTTGATGAATGGGGGCTGGGGGAGCGCACGACCCAGGGAGGGATGGCAAAGGACCCAAGGACCCGCAGTGTGTGGGCGGCGGATGGTGACGTCCTGCCCGCCAGCGTCCTACACGACCCACACATTACCGCCTCCGACACACCGTCGCCCGACCGACGCCTGACGCGGTGAAGGACGCACGTCATCGTACTCAGACATGTGTGTGTGCGCGCGCACGTGTGTGTGTGTGTGTGTGTGTGTGTGTGTGCGGTCAGGGAAGTGAGGAAAAAAAATAACATAAGACTAACTTTTGGTGGTGTGAGACGAGACGGATGACTGAGCTGGTAATGAGCTGGTTGCGTTGCCACCAGCTCCTCCTCCTCCTCCTCCTCGGCTCCACCCAACAGTAGTGTGAAAAGTGTCGTTGAAACATAATCAGGTCACACATGGTAACCCCATGACGGCCACACACACACACACACACACACACACGAGGCTGCAGTGCCTCTCCCTCGCCAGGGGTGAACTAATACTGCAGTGGCTGACAACTGTAGCGACCATTTCACGTGTTCACCAAGCACATTCCCACTGTGGGGGTGACGTGTGTGGCGAAAACCCCATCACAGAGGATCTGTGTCCCCCCCCATTCAAGGCAGATTGTGTCCCCCCATCCAAGGCAGTTTGTGTACCCCCATCCAAGGCAGATTGTGTTCCCCCATCCAAGGCAGGTTGTGTCCCCCATCCAAGGCAGGTTGTGCCCCCATGCAGGGCTGGTTGTACCCTAACAGCTAACTGCCCCATGTTCATGGTGGTGGAGATTGACCTGTGTCATTCATAATACTATTCGCATCAATCATTTTCTCCTTTTCCTCTAGTTAACTTTAGGTTTAGACTCAATCTGTAATTCAAGATCAATTTTAATAACTAATGTTTCTTGAAGATTTCTGGAGATCTGTAAATTTCAACTTTTCCAATATTGACAACAGATGTTGAAACAGGCGACATTAGATGTGAAGTTTTGTGTTAACTCTCACGGTGCACAACGGTGACCTGATTTACTTCATCAAGTTTTGATAAAGTGGTCATCTTTATTAATCCATTTATCGTAAATCTTTGTGAAATATGATTATAAATCTTTCCCTCATTAGAACAAGCTGTTCGTGCCTTCCTCCTAAATAGATTTGCATAATCCTGGCTCACTGGAGCTGTGGTTAGTGTGGCCTGAGTGTGTTGTGGAGGTGGGTATCTTGTGCAGGTAGGTACCTTGTGTAGGTGGATACTAGGTGTAGGTGGGTACCTAGTGTAGGTGGGTTCCTAGTGTACCTGCCCATCTGCACTGTACGGGGAGATTAGAACTCTAACTCCATGGGCATGTGCTAGCGAGCACCACTCACGCAGGAATATTGATTTAAGAATAAAGAATTGCTTGAGAGACATGTTGACGAGCGGTATATGTAGGGGGTAGAGAGTGTGTGTCTGTGGACGTCAACCTACAAAAACCTGAGGTAGAAAGAATCGACTGTCACCTGGGTCAAGGAGTTGGAATCGACAACCACTGTAGTGCTGGCTCATTGCAACGCTGGCACTAATCGTCCCAAGCGTTCGTACCTCCCTAGTGGTGTGTGTGTGTGTGTGTGTGTGTGTGTGTGTGTTGTTGTTGTTGTTGTTGCTCTGTGCACTATGGTACCAGTTACCTTCCTGCTAGGATGGTCAGTGGAGTGTTATGAGCCTATCATGCACCAGGACGATGGTCAGCTTTAGCTTATCAACCACTCATGGTGGCTCAACTCGTCTCGTGGATGCTTCACTGGTCACTCGCCAGGTGCCTCTGGCGAGCGATCGTGTGGCAACACCGGAGGCAACAACCTCTACAGAACACATTGCTGGGTGGCGTGGCCAGCACGGGGGAGCAAGGGACCTCGCCAGGCAACAGCCTCTCCACGGCACTTGTCGTAAGGAGGTGCTCAGGTAATCTCTCCAGCTCTTGAACAAATGACAGATAGGGAGGGAGGCGGTCATAAGGACCGTACAAGGACACGGTGTTGCTGGGATCCATCCGTTATCTTCCTGTAGAGGATATCTTATGGTGGAGAACACGTCACCTATCGTATCTTGCAGAAACGTTGTGGTTACCACACACTTCCATAGTCAGAGAGACTATCTCACATTAACCATCAGTGCAGAAGAGGAACAGTTGGTTAAGAGTTTGATTACCACATGAAGTAACCAATTACGCCAGAGGTCAGGCAGAAGTACCTCACTCAAGTGGAGGGAGGACAAGCTATCTTGCCTAGAGTAATGGAGGACGAGGCTGACATTACTGTAATTATGGAAGCCATGTTGCTTTACGCTCATTCAAAGATTAATTACCTTGCGACCAAGTGGGTCCGGTACAGACCCACAGGTTGTACAAGGACCTGGTGAACCCTCCACTGTGCTCTGGAGATCACCTGGGACTAGGTTCCCCCCCCGTCATTTCTCTAGAACAACTCAGATAATAAACAGGTCCTCTACAGAGTCGTACCGTCTCCCCAGAGAAAGTGGAAGTCTGGTTTTCGATGCACCAGAGTTTTCTTATAACTACGTAGGCTCAACATTGTTCTAGTATCTGCAGGTTGAGCAGAGGTGCGCAAGTTGAACGGTGATACACGTTCACTTCGTAGGTCTCTCAGTAATGTTCTACACTCTGGAGTCCTTCACAGAGGGTTGTCACCAGCAGTGTTCCTCAGGGATCTCTCCAGCCTCACTGACACTCCTATTTGCTTGGAATTATTCTCCATTAACAGTGAGCATAGGGGAAGACAACAATGAGTCTGACGTCAACGTTAAGGACCATGGCTCTCCTAGTGAGCCTGCAGCTGTAAAGGAACCTTGTCTAAGTCGCCACAAGAACACAAAGTCACACTCGCACAGTCGACACATCAGCGTCAGAGTCATCCAGGAGCCGCAGGGATGTCCTGGTATGACAACGACCAAAACAAGCCAAGCTTAACCCGCAGCTGTGGCCAGCCAGGGTGACCAGAGCACCCAGGTCCATGCCTCCCCCACCAGGGTGACCAGAGCACCCTTGTTCATACCTCCCCCACCAGAGTGACCAGAACACCATGGTGCAAGACCCAACTCTAGCACGGCTCTCCCCCAGCCGAGCTTCAAGCATGGGTAAAATCCTCCCTTTCTCCCCAGACTCATTCTCCCCACAGTGAACGTGGAGACATTAAGGGCCATGAACAACCCGGCCACACGCCGAGCTCTGTAAGTGTCAAGGAAACGTTTTACGGTGAATTTTGCCTCTCTCACCGGGGCATTAAGCGGTGGTTAAGACTGGTCGGCCCGGGGTCTCTTGCCAGAGTCTAGGAGAGATGAGATTAGTCTTGCCAGGTAATGTATGGCGCAGCACGGGCGAGGCCGGATCCTGTGTGTTGACTTCCCTCTCACCACCATCAAGGCCAGACTCCTTATTCACCTTAATGAAAGATCCGTAACGCATCGTAGACCCTTGAACACCACGGTATGATCCTTGGGGTAGTCATCATGCTCAAGGGTTGTACCTACGCGTTCAAGGGTCGTAACGACGTGTTCAAGGGTCGTACCTTCGTGCTCAAGGGTCGTACCTTCGTGCTCAAGGGGTAAAGTATAAATTAACTGAAAGCTAGTCAATCTAGCCAAAACATATGTAATCCAACCAGATAAAATGGGATTTCGTCGGATGATCTGCAGCCCAGATGAGAATGAAGTAATCCAGCAGAATGAGAAATAATTAAAATAAATAAACGCAAATCTCTGGAGAAGGTAATCTGGCTTGAAGCTCAGAGAAATGTAATCTTCCAGAAATAAAAAGTAACTTGCCATAAAAGTACTTAACGTTTCTCCAGTTACTACAGTTGTCTACAATGTACCGAACACAGGTGAGAGGGACGCAGGATATTTGTAACATTCTTCTCAACATCATTTGGGAACTTATCTGACCGTGTCTGAGTTGTCTCATTTTTAACTTAATACAGAGATAAACATAACGATTAATGGCTTGTTACGTTGATAACTCTTCCTGTCTCAATATACATACTTATCCTCAACAGATTTAAGCTTTCACTCAGCTAAGCTAAGATACAGTATACTTAACATACCGTCGCCTAACGAGTAGAATATAAGTATATTCTACACTCTACAGGGTATACAGTATACATAAAACTTGGTTCACCAAGCCAGAGTAAACCATCGTATGTAGAGCCAATAGAACAGCAACAGGAAAGCTGACAGATGCGGAACTAACAGATGAGAGAGACAGAGACGAGCCAGGCGACGAGTATGATGTAAAGTATGATGGGTATGTTTAGCATGCGGTCCTGGTGTGTCTGGGGCCTGGTGTGCAGGTTGGTGGTGGCATGTAGTCTATCAGAGGTTGACAATGTTTACATATCTTTAGGCCAGGCTTCACCTGTGTGTGTACAGTCCGTCCATGTTGGGCAGGTGGAGGAAAGGATGGCAGGGGCCTTACCCTGCCATCATTACCGTGGAAGGGTGGCAGGGGTTCCCTGCCAACGCTGCACTACATGTAATTCATTATTGATTTTTGTTTTTAAGGATGCAGAGTCACACAGGCTCCTGTTAAATTTACATGATATCAAGTGATCTTATGGCCAGGACCCGTGGCCACCAGTAGCTTCATGGCCAGCACCAGGGGCCACCCTTACCAACATGGCCACCAGCAGTCATCTCTATCACTATCAAGATACCAAATAATTGTGGCCAAGAACACGAACATGGCCGTCCCCTGTGGCCAAGATCGTCCACCATGAGGAGGATGTGAGGCCAGGAAGCCAACACGGGGAGGTAAGCAAGGCACCTGCAGGTGAGTAATTGGCTGGCTGGAGGCGAGAGTAATTAGTGACGGCTGCCTCACCAGAGGATCTGGCTCGCAGCCACAAGGCAAACATCAGGAATGAACGCCAACCTTCACTTGAGGCGAGGGTGATGCATGGATGTCACAGTCTCTCTCTCTCTCTCTCTCTCTCTCTCTCTCTTTCACACACACACACACACACACACACACACACACACACACGGCGGGTGACACTAACGGCACACCGGAACACTACAAACATTACCATACTCCATCACACCCAGACAACCTGTTCAGTATCTTACATTAAGAAGTTCCTGCTCATCACGCAGGGTTTGATGGTCCACCATCATGTATTGTCATTTCTGTGGTACAACTGAGTCACCGCTATGCACGTAGTGGAACCATTTGAGGATACCAGATAATGTCGACACTTCTTCACTACGGTCTTTTCAAGAGTCGAAATGCTCCTGGAATTATTGATGAACGAATGAACATAGAACAAGGTTTATGTGTCTTACAAGATGCGTCTGATGATATACACAAGCACGAGATAACGTGAGGCTCATTAAGCCAGGCAGTGAGTGTCAGGTCCCCGGACATGGACACCACTGGGGAATCTCGTACAGAGCTACGTACAAGTTCTCGGCTGGCGCAGTGTGTCACAGCTCTGGGTCTTTACCCCAGCTGAAGTTGATACCCAACTATTTACCAACCAGAGGAAGGAAGAACAGCTGGGTGAACTGCGCACCACCGTCTGGCTACGTCAGGGATCGAACCCAGACCAGTGGTTTACAAGTCATCGTCGCTGACCACCCAGACAGCGAGGCCCCTGGCACACAGAGTGATCTCTTTAGTTGTCTAAACGTAACTTCAATTTAGTTTTGATAGTCGTGTGTGTGTGTGTGTGTGTGTGTGTGTGTGTGTGTGTGTGTGTTTACATATCATCAGATGTTGGAGCTGTGGCCTCTCAGTTTGCCTGGGGGGGGGGGGGGGACGTACTACGCTAAAGGTAAATGATTGTTGGTCAACATTCAGTCTTGGGGGCCAGTAATCACTGTCTCACAGGTAAGGACAACACGCACACATAATGTTACTTCGTCGCTTAGATCTTTGCTTCTAAAACAACTTAATCTTTGATTCTGAAGGTTTCTCCGTCCTGCGTCACAAGATACAGGCTTTGGTGAGGAGCTGTAGTTATGTACTATTGCTTATTTATGGATGGATGTATTGTCAAGCAGCTTCCGTCTGACTTCCATCTCTCAATGGAAGGTCATCAACTCGCTACAAAAATATTCCTGCCCGAAAGATCGTCCTGTATACTGCAACCCTCTCGACCATACTTGAGTGGAAGTACGCAGTCTGAGAGGCTATAGAGAGGGGAGGAGATCTACCTTCCCGTGCTGGTGCGGGAGGCAGCGCTGAGGACAACATCCACCTCATCTGTTGTGGGAGGCGGAGTCAGCAGGAAGGTGAGGCCTTGGTCAACACGGGGTCGAATACTGATTCATCCAGACGACTGGCTGAGGACAGAACTGAGGAGGAGGTGGAGGAGGAGCTGATGATGATGGCGATGATGAAGCACAAGAACGGAGGAAGTTTCAGAAAAAGGTGGAGTTATTAATGGTGACGATGTAGGAAAAAGACAAGACAAAGAGAGAGAAACACATAGTGTCGCCTTCTGCTGTCCAAACAATAAACACATCTCTGACACCCGCGTCGTCTTCGTCCTCCTCCTCTGCAGAAAATGACCGAAGCTGAAATTTTGTTTCATGCGTGAGTGATTCGCTGGGCGTCTCTTCCTCCCTACTGTGTAAATAAACTTTCCGTTTTAATCCGTTTAACTCGCGTATCAACTTGCCTCACTCCGTATCACTCACAATTTTGCTAGAATTCTCTGCGTTTACAATTCCTAATTTCACTGTTCCTTTTCCCCTCGTCCTATAAACAAGTCTGAGATCAGCCTCCCGTATATAGACGCTGTCCGGCAATAAGCAAGTCTACCTATTCTTTTTCCAGGCTCTCATTTCCTCCAGCGGCCAAGAGCCTACCCTGTGGCACGTCTTTTTTTTGAGGCTGCCCAACCTTTCTTTTCATGGGAAGTTTCTTGATTAAAAAGGTCCGTCACCAGATGCTCTTTGTTCCAATGGCTCCCCAGCCCAATATTTCCCACCAAATACTCAACGTTTCATCTTATTCCTCGGCAAATATTCTGTTTCTTCAAGTCCTTCGATGAGTAATCACTGAACGTGGCAGATCCTGCATGAAATACCCTGTCTTTTAAGGGACGCGACACAACACGCACCAAGTCATAGCGTCTCTGTCCCTGGCTTACGACACATCAACAACAGTCATGTTTCCTGGTGTTTGCGTCTGATGTATTCAACGAACTAGTCCATTTTGTTTCGTCACATAACTTATCTTCACAGATCTCTCTGCCAACGTCTTCCCTAGTCATTTTATTTTCTTGTACAACATCCATCAACTATGCCTTCTAAGACTAAAGATAACAATCATCCAGATCATGAGTAACGAAATCATCTTAAGATTCTGTGGTTTAGCTTAAAAGGTGGGTAGTTCTTGTCCCTACCCACAGTCCCTACCCTCAGTCCTGGCCCTCAGACCTGGCCCGCAGTCATGGCCTTCCTCTCTGACCCTCCCTAACCAGCTTTCTGCCCTGGCCCACTCATCCCACACACTCATTCACCAGCAGATAACTCCTCCCTCACTCCCTGATGGCTTGAGTTTTCCTTTATAGTTCCAGAAATATTTCATTCAACTTTTGTTTCAAAAACCACAACAGATTCTCTGTGGATCTTCCTCTTTAATCCCCACCAGAGGCGACGGTAAGGTCGAGTCTATATTTCATTCATGATTTTCCTTTTAGTTCACTTAGTCGTCTGCAACTCATGAAGGCACTGTTATATAAGATGGAAATATTGTTACAGAAGAAGAAGAAGAAGAAGAAGAAGAAGAAGAAGGGGAAGAAGAAGAAGAAGAAGGGGAAGAAGAAGAAGAAGAAGGGGAAGAAGAAGAGGAGTAAGATGAAGGGGAAGAAGAAAAAAAGGAGAAGGAGGAGGAAGATGGGAAGTATTAAAGTGCCAGCCGCCGTCTGGGAGGAAAAGCTAATATTGTGAGGTTGTGAGGAGGACCTCCAGCCTTCGCGCCGCAATGGCCACTAAGCGGCTCGCCGACGGCGGCTGTTCTAGCCTCGCCCCTCACCCCCAGCCTCCCTCTTGCTACTCTAACTCCACCCAGGCCTCACTCAGGGCCCTGCCCCACCACCACTCACACCTCATCTCAGAAACTGCCTCACCACCCTGGCCGTGGTCACCCTGGGGCCTGCCTCACCACCCTGGCCGTGGTCACCCTGGGGCCTGCCTCACCACCCTGGCCGTGGTCACCCTGGGGCCTGCCTCACCACCCTGACCGTGCTCACCCTGGGGCCTGCCTCACCACCCTGGCCACACCCTGGGGCCTGCCTCACCACCCTGGCCGCACCACTAGCTCCTAACTTCATACATTTGTAACAATAGGAAGACCTGGCCGGCCGGAGGCTTGTTCTGATCTGGCTGGTCACGGCGGGTCTGCCCCACCCGCCCGGTGTTTCCCCACACTCACCACTGGCTTACTGTGATATATATATATATATATATATATATATATATATATATATATATATATATATATATATATATATATAGAGAGAGAGAGAGAGAGAGAGAGAGAGAGCACATATGTACGTCGATATGTATTCGTTCCTGACATGTATCCATAAAGATCTTGTTTACACAGATGGTTAACTCTACCTGCCAGCTGGTCTCCAGAACCGCACCACCAGTTACCTGTCGTTTTAGAGTGACATATGTGCAGTTATTACCTGCCGCTGGGGTTACCAGGCAAACCCCTACACCTACACCTACACCTACAGTATCTTAGTGAATCAAAAATTGTCACCTACTAACTGCTCAAAGTTTATACTTTGATGAACGTCAGATCCATCCCACTTGCCCACTGGAGAGTGTCGCAATTCCGTTAAGAACTAATATTCTTTGCAGTGACCCAATAGGGAATGTTGTGGGTCCGTAAATAATTAATGTTTTCCCACTGGACCACTGGAAAGTGTAGTGGGTCTGTAAACATCTCGGTCTTGTCGTAGTGGTGATCCTACAAGGAGGGTCGGTGTTCATGGTGGCCAGGTCGTGTACCACACACTCTCCGTCTCTCCAGGTCACTGGATCGTATCCTTCAGACATACCCTCGTGCGACTTTCATTATCGTCCCGTAGAACCATCACCTCCCGGTCTGACGCGTCACAACAAACGCCTTCCTACCTCGGGAGGCGGGAGATGGATGTTTGGGTTCTCGAGGATGTTCCTTTAAGATGTGAGTTAGAAGATAACGTTTCTTAGAGGATCAAAATGATCCAAACCTGAATATCGGACATGAAGTAGGTGTTGTTAAGTGCAGGGAGGAGAAGATGCACACCGCCACCCACCACATTACAGGGATCTGGAACAAAAAAGACGATGGGCTTAATCAGGCCAACAGACGGGCCAAATGAGAGAGGGAGAGTGAAGGAGGGAGAGATAGATAGATAGATAGATAGATAGATAGATAGACAGATAGATAGATAGATAGATAGATAGGAGAGAGAGAGAGAGAAAGAGAGAGAGAGAGAGAACTCGCACATACTCTTCCCTTTCTCATGAATGTATTGATAGAGAAGGCCTGGGAAGACTACATCAAAGTGGCCGGAAATTATCATGCAGCCCTTTGGAAACGTCTCTCGCTTCACTTTAGAGACACAAGATATTATCTCGTAGACCCAAGAAAATCCGTGAGAAGCTTTGCGACTGCTCATGATATAACGCTGGAACCACCAGAGGGACTTACTTAAAAAGTCAAGCTCATTAAAGATGTGACTTGGTGGAGTGATGCATCTCCTTCCAACTTGGAGAAAGTCTCAGAAAAGAAAGAGGGAACAGAGGACATCCTGGGAGGGGAGGGAGAGGCTCTGAGTCCGAGAGGTTGCCATAGTGACCCGTCATAAGAACTCCACTGGATATGCAAGGTAGACGCCTGGTCTCATAGTGATGATGGACGTAGTGGTCCGGTTTATTCAGTGGTGGTTGTGGCCACAACAAGGAATGGGAACATTTGTATCGTGCGTTGTGTTAGGCTTGTGAGGCGAAACTGTATTCCTGGTTGTGAGCTGGAAAGGACTATTTGTTTATATGTTTAGTCCGGTACTGTAACTGGTGTGGGGATCAGGACGATAGTCAACACTAAGGGCAACGCATCATGAATCAATCCATAACGAGGACCATCCAGGACTGCACCAAGTACAACGAGGACCATATGAAGTACCAGAGAACACGAGAGCCTGTACATGACTCCGGTGCTGGGGCCTCCTGCTCCCCTAACTGTTTCATGGCTTCCAGAAACTTTAGGGTAAACCGGTAGTTTAATCCATAGTGGGTACAGAGCTTTGATAGTGGGGAGCGACTGGTACCTCTGCAGGTGAAGTTCTCCATAAAGGAGAAACTGGTCCCTCTGCAGACGAAGGTCTTCATTGGGTAGAAGCTGGTCCCTCTGCAAGAGAGGAACCTGGCAAAATTGACGCTAACATAAACATGCTGAGCATAACCACATCCTCCACAGTTTCCTGGAAACCTTACCTGATGAATATCAAAAAGTCTGCTTCCCGGAACTTAAGATTGTTGTGTTGCTGTTGGAACGAATGTTCTTGCTAGCAGGGATTTCATCTGCTGCAGTGTACCAGTGTTGACACCTCACTCTGGTTGTACCAGTGTTGACACCTCACTCTGGTTAACACCTCACTCTGGGTGTACCAGTGTTGACACCTCACTCTGGGTGTACCAGTGTTGACACCTCACTCTGGCCAGCATCAGTTATCAGTATTGGACACTCAGCGAACTAAAGTTCCTGGGTCAATCCTCGTCAACAATTGTTAAACTTTTGATGAAGACATCGACTGTTGCGGAGGCTTGTGTTTTATGGTACGCCCGAGACCACGACCCCTCACTCTTCACCTCTCTCTCTCTCTCTCTCTCTCTCTCTCTCTCTCTCTCTCTCTCTCTCACCAGGTTCGAGAGGCAGTAGTGATGGTAGAGAGGGATGTCTGCCTCAGCCAGTACGGCCGGTCCGGCCCGGCATCGCATGATTACCGTGTTGACAGTTGCTTGTGTTGGGAGGCGGCCAGGCCCACTCCGCACGGCTGGCTTTTTTAGCTTTGGTCGCTGTTGTTCTTGGATTCGCCAGGTCTATGCCTGTCTTATGACGGTCCATGCCTGGCACGGGACACTGTCTTAAGACGGGCGCTTCTCACAGTTGTACCAGTTTTCAGTTTCTGTCCCCGGTCGACATGCATTTTTATTACAATCTTTATCAAGTTTTGTAACAATGTTTATAGCTTAGCTAGCGGTTCTCCTGCTTTCCTTGCGTCACCGCTCCTGGCCACTGGTCCTCCTGGTTTATTGTGACCTCCTGGTGACCAGGTAGCTGTGCGCTTCACACTTTTGTTTTTCACTGATCTCATCACAGCCAAGAATGATTCCCCTGACGTGCTAAGGCTTCAAGGGGATTACGTCGCGTTTCGTCGCTATCAGACACCTTCCTCTGCTCCTTGAAGCCAAGCGCGTCATTTTCTCCCATCAAACGACTTGCGTCATCACTTCAACATTAAGTACCCATGATATAAGGTCGGGTAGTTGATTGGACGCCGACCATGTGGCAATATTGTCAAGGTTTTGTGTTTAGGGAAGCCCTGGTGTTTACCTTAAGCAAGCGTCGAGGGCCGAGCACCTGGGGACAATGGGCTTTATAAGTGGATCCTTAAAGAACCCACAGTTTATGGCGGACGTCAGCGACCAGACACGATCGTTTGCTTCACCGCACTCCACCCCTAGATACCCTCTTGGTCGCCCTAAACACCCCTCTGGTCGCACGAGACACACACACACCTCTCTGCTCACCCCGGACACCCTGGTTGTCACCCTATACAAACCTGTGGTCTCTGGGCTTGTGCTGTGTGTGTGTGTGTGTGAGGGTAGTGCCTCAGTATACATGAGCAAGGTACAGTCACCATCATAAGGACAGCGTAATTAAAGTAGAAGATGCAGAAAGAGTCGTCCTCCCTGTGCCTGGAACCTGGCCAACGCAGCTCACACGATGATAATCGTCACCTGGAGGACTCGCCAGGAAGTCATTACCCAGCAACACGTCCGCCAGACAAAAGCAACGCTTCACAGGAACAAAAAACAGTCGTGTATAATTTTTGACACAACAGAGAAGTGTAGAGCTGGGGTGTAGCGCTGTATGAGGAAATGTACACTGTAGTCTGCAGCTGGTGAAGGCTACACCCATGGCAATATGGAAGTATATGGTACTTCTCAGGTAAATGTATATAGATATAGATTATTGATAATCTTGAAGATGAAGTGTACTGAAACCATCATCAATTTTAGACCAACTTCATCATTATTCCTCAAGAGAAGTTTATTTTGCCAGTAGATGTTGTTCCTGTGCATCCTGGCCAGGAAGCCTTTGACAAAGTTACTCAAGTTAAACAGAGTATTTTCTTCCCAAAGTTCTTCTTCTTTCAGTCACGTGTTTCTATGGCGTCATAGTGTGAAGCGTCATAGTGTGAGGCGTCGTGGCGTGAGACGTCGTGATCTGTGGCGTCGTGATCGAACATATCATTCTCGGATTTTTTTTATCAATAAGGTTACGATTTCGAGATACCTGCTCCTCACTGGCCTGTTAAATTTCGAAGACTATCTCAGATAACCCAGTTTCACTGGCGTGTTACCTCCATATAGATGACTCAGATGCCTCACTATCGTCCGTCTGTTATCGCTATAGAGATACTCGAGATAACAGAGATACAGGAGGGAGGCTTGGCAAGCATCACTGGTCATACCCTGGCGGCCAGACCTCCAAACATTTGGATGTTTAGCGAGAAAACAAACATTGCGAGGGAGGCCGTTTGTCGGTGGTGACTGTGGGGCCGCCACACGCTCAGCCCCAGGATAACCCCCTCCACCACAGCTTAACACCAGGATAACCCCCTCCACCACAGCTTAACCCCAGGATAACCCCCTCCACCACAGCTTAACCCCAGGATAACCCCCTCCACCACAGCTTAACACCAGGATAACCCCCTCCACCACAGCTTAACCCCAGGATAACCCCCTCCACCACAGCTTAACACCAGGGTGACTCCATCCACCACAGGTCAGTGTTGCTCCCACCTATTTCACTGGTGGTTCCATCGTAGCGTGTGATCACTAACGACAGGTGTGACCCAGACGGTAATAGTGTGTGTGTGTGTGTGTGTGTGTGTGTGTGTGTGTGTGTGTACCAGGTCTTCCTTACCCTGTGCCTTACAGAAGCTACTTCGACACGTCGTTGAGGAGCCTCACGTCGATGACAGATGACTCGATGTTGATACGAAGGAAGACTTTGAAGGTACTTCTTCCATTACAGTCACCCACCTCCCTGAATACCACATACCCCTCCCTGAGTACCACATACACCTCCTTGAGTACCACATACACCTCCCTGAGTACCACATACACCTCCCTGAGTACCACATACACCTCCCTGAGTACCACATACACCTCCCTGAGTACCACATACACCTCCCTGAGTACCACATACACCCCCCTGAGTACCACATACACCTCCTTGAGTACCACATACACCTCCCTGAGTACCACATACACCTCCCTGAGTACCACATACACCTCCCTGAGTACCACATACACCTCCCTAGGCACTACATATATCTTGCTGGGCACCACAGGATCAACCAACGGCCCCTATCAGTCCCGTACATGATCTCTACATGACCTGTGTATGACCTCTACACCAGACCCAAGGTTCCTCCTGACCTGTGGGGGGTGACCCGTCCTACCCCGTGATGATGCACGACGTGAGAGGATCGCTTAACTTACCTTCATCTACTTTAATTACCTTGATAATATTGCACTCTAATTCCTTTACCAATTTTACACTCTAATTAGCTTAATAATATTACACTTTAGTTACCTTAATATCATTATACATCAAGCTACCAGAAGTATACTGGCCAATACATTACAGACTCTCAGCAGACTTGAGCATATAGAGCTATACACACTCACTCACTCACTCACTCACTCACTCTCATGAGTCCAGCTTCCGGGTTCCTGCGTTGTTCAGGTAAGCGTGAGTGTCGTGGTGAGGCAGCTGGCCTGACCTGCACTCTTCCTGAGGAACGAGTCGTTTGTATTACTTGATACAAGTGTTACTTCAGTCACCCCTCGTGTCCAGGGCTGGACGACGCTCCACGAGTGTAGGAGTCCCTCCCCATACAGTGCAGACACACACACACACACACAAACACACACTGCGAGGAAGCAGCGGTCTGGCTCCATCCATGATACCTGCCTTTGTCAGGACATATATCTCACTACTGATCAAGCCAACTGTTACTTCCAGCCATACATTAAAGCTGAGTAACGTATGTGTTAGTCATCTAATATTCTATGCATTTTTTACGAAATCTTAATAGTGACCTTCTGTTTGTCAGAGATGAATTATACATGAAAAGTCATTTTACTTCCTAATGACGTTAATATTAATGAGTTGGTATGTTTACACTGTGTGTGTGTGTGTGTGTGTGTGTGTGTGTGTGTGTGTGTGTGTGTGTGTGTGTATGTGTGTGTGTGTGTGTGTGTGTGTATGTGTGTGTGTGTGTGTGTGTGTGTGTGTGTGTGTACCAGACCGTTGGTAATCCACTCCTACAGTGGAACAACAAACTAACTAACAGCCTCGTATGATGACGTCAAGTGCAGTTAGTATGGCCAAGTAGGATGATAACTAGTCATCATTACACGTATGACAGTCCGCCCCTCGACACCAGCAACACATTAGCGATGGTCGTAATATTAATTGGTACAAATGATCCTTCAACCATTCACACCATCATCAGTCACAGCCACTGAGTAATGCAGGAGCGGAGGTGAGGTCCATCAAGCTGCGTGTTCTGTGTCTGTGTTTTGTTAAACTTTAATTTGGACAATACGACTCAGGTCAAACACCAGGCCAATATACCAAAGAGTCGGTGTTGCTGTGGGTAAGGGCTGTGTCGACATGGTCAAGGGAGACTCTTCCTATGGACGTAAGACTACCCACGTAGTGGAGGGGAAGAAAAGACTCATGTCTGCTTAGCTTTCACGATAAGGGTTGAGGTCGCCAGCGGCATGCCGCAGGGCTAAGTCCTGGGACCATTATTATTCTTGATTGTGTCAGTGACACGCCACATGGAGTGATTCATAACTGAATATATTGTGGATGATACCAGGGTCACGAGGTGGTATAGGGTGAGGAGCTTTGTATCGAATTACGAGGAGACGTAGAGACAGTACAAATCTGGTACAAAACATGGTCGATGAAATTTAACCCAACTAGATGCAATATGATATAGGTGGGAAGAGAGGATCGTTATGAATGTTATCTATCAGTAATAAGGTACAGGAATTTCTGTTTGAGAGGCATCTGGGAATCGACATTGTACCTAATCTGTCTCCAGAGCTGCACCTCAGGAAGATTGTAAAGAAGACAAACTTTCTGTTGACAAACATTACAGCTGACTTCAAGTGTATGGTAAAGGGTGTATCAGCAAAAAGTTCATATCTATTCAGAGAAAATATGAATACATTTCTCAAGTTTGGTTACTACATTTAAAGAAGCACCATGAACTAACAGGAGGATCTAGAGACGGTGGGTAAGAGGTTTGGTTACGGAATAAGACATCTGTGTTACAGTGAGGGTCGTAAACCTGTCCACCATGAGAAAGAGAAGAGCAAGAGGTGACTTGATCACTGCTTTTAAATTTCTAAGCCAGTCTGGTAATTCCGACGATAACGAGGTCTTAAGGACAGAGCAACCCACCAGAGGACATAACATGATCTAGTAAGAGATGTGTTAGAGAAGATGTAGAGCTTTACTGTTTACTGCACATGAGAAGTTAACGTAGGTATATGTGATGAATCTCTCAATAATGACAGTATACGAGAATCTGTATAGCTGTATGACAGAAACTTTAAGAAATGGGATCACACGAGTATAGAACTTCCTCCCCGTACTGTAGTGATAGGTAATTACGAATAAGCAATTATACACACGCTAATGAACGGTCATCTTAGGTCTGTGCCAATATACGCCCGAACATCACATACTCAGATATGTTGACGATATCATGATCAACATCTCTGGGTATGATAATAAAGTTCCCATACCATACTCTGCACATACACATTCTCTCTCCTGCTTTACCGTCAAAGTATCAGTATTGGAGATGTAAATACTATTAATGACATATATTGTCTGAATAGAAGAATTTTTATACATCAAGCCAAGTATTGTCGTTATTTGAAGAGCCATTTCTCATTTTTCGTTCTGTTATATTTTAACAAGTTCCGGCCAGAAATAGCCGAGCGACAGAAAGGTTTTAAAGGCTTTTGCATCAGTCGTTGCCAACAAACATTCTTCTGTCTTTTCTCTGATTTTTCATCATTTTTCACAACATTTTTTTATATCGGCAATCTTGCTGGTAAATTTGTGATATTGTTAAGAAAGAAAATGACGCGACGCTGTTATACTGTTAACCAGACACAACGAGTGTCTGTCACACAGAGACGAGATGTGTTGAACGACGGAGGAAGACGCTTGCACGGCTGTGAGGAACCCACACCAACAACATCTTCTGAAGAACTTAATAATGTCCAGCGGTGCTCAGGCTCGGTGCAGCAGGCGAGGGACACGTTATGGGAAGCCTCTCAACCCTGGCTCAGCCCGTCCCTCCGTCACGTGAATAATTCACGAGATGGAAATCATTAAATTCAAGACGGCGATTCAGATGTACCGACGCAGTCCTCCAGTCATGACGCTTCCTCAGTGGCAAAAAAACAAAAAGAAAAAAAATCACTAAAAAACGCTGTGAAGGAGGATGGGATGAGGGTTGGTAGTTGTAAAAAAACACTGGAGTAACTTGGCGGTATGTGAAGCTGGGGTTTGTGTGGCCCAGCGTGAGGCAGGCCCGCCGAACGACCAATGAAAACAGGGGATTAAATATTTACCTCGAGGGTAAACAGCCTCCAGCCGTGATGAGCTGCCACACAGACAACAGAGCTTGGTACTGGCGAGAGGTTATCCACTTCCTACTCTGCTTACAGTGGTCCGTGAGCACGGCGGACCACGGGGTCTGCATTCCAGAGATCTAGAAACATCACGGTTCGTGGGGAGAATGATGCATGCTCAGGCAGGTAGTACAGATCTTCCTGCTTCCCTGTCTCCAGAGGACAACACAGACGATGGGAAAATCTAATTCTGTCTGGAGTTGTGTGACGACAACTTTAGGGAGAACATACAGGCTCCTGCGCGGAGTTTCCTCCCTCATAAATATACAGTGTGAGGCGGGAGGAATTACTCTAGTGTTGCCTCGTGAGGCGGGAGGAATTACTCTAGTGTTGCCTCGTGAGGCGGGAGGAATTACTCTAGTGTTGCCTCGTGAGGCGGGAGGAGCTACTCTAGTGTTGCCTCCAGAGGTACACTAAAAGAAGTAATGAATTTAAAAATCTTGTTTTACGTCAGGAATAAGAATACTCCATTACCACATGAGGAGGGGAGTATGACAAGGAAGGTCTGGAGTGAGGTAAGTGTGCAGCAACAGTCGCGGGTCAGCGGTTGGTATATATGCTGACGCATAGTACAGTGATGACGCGTGTCTCAGAGTTTACTGCATGGCGTCTCGTGGCCTCAACACTATATACCACCACAGCGACACCTGTCAGAAGGTCCGTAACTAAGCCACACACAACATGAGAGGGATATGTGAAGCTTGAGCCATGAGGACGACTGTGTGTGTGTGTGTGTGCGAGGGGAACCTCTCGTGTATGGCCACAAATATCAACACTGAGAGGATCACTGGTCTCTTTCACCTCACGTTACATGAACACATAACATCTGCTCACGTCACCTGCCTCACACCAGACCACACCACAACAACGTGCCAAGGTAGATTCATTTTTCAACATGTCTTTATGGATGACGTTTGTTATCATTTTCCTGGGAGTGTCAACCATCAAGATGTTTTGTTCTGAGAATATGATAACCTCGTTGTAGTAGTAAGGAAAGCTGTTATGTGTGACGACAACGCTCCTGCAGACTGTGAGGGACCTGGCGACCCTCATCCTGTGTGTCGTCATGTATGAGCGCCAGCATGACTCCTCAGCCTTCCTGTCCTCGTCAAGCTCTGCATCAGCCGAGGTCTGCGTGAGGTAGCGAGTCCAGCCAATCGTCCCAGACGGTATCAGGGGCCGTGATGGCGAGCGTCTGCCTCTTGTACCAATCTCAGCGCTGTGGGGGAGGTGGGATCGGGCCACTGGGGCCCGAACCTCGTTTGTCAAGCCAAGAAGGTCAACAAACTAAAGAAGTTTCTCGATCACCCTTAAAGAAAAATGTTTACTTGCTAAGTACGTATGCTTGCTCCAAGCTGTGTGTACCTGTAAGAGGGAATTGGGGGGGGGAGGCACGGCAGACTACGGAAGTTTCAAATATTACGAGAGGAGGAGAAGGAGGAAGAGGAGGAGTAAGACCGTGTTGAGTATAGGACTGAGGTGACTACTGTGTGTACGAGGGAGCGTTGGGTGTGGGTGTGCACATCCCCACGACGGAACGCCTGGGTGTGGGGAGCCACACTCCCATCATGGGGCAAGGACAAGAGCCAGGAGCTGCAGCGTCGGGTGTGAGGGTGGCGTGTGTGTGGAGAGCTTCCTGCAGCGGCCATAACCGCCATTGTCGACTTATCGCACTACAGACAGTCCTCCTCCGACTCTCTGTTAACTAGTATAAGGAAGGACGCTGGTCTGGCAACTGATAAATATGACATTAAGCAATGACGATGAATATGACACTAAACGATAACTGTGACAGTAAAGAATGACACTAGAGTAGATATGACAAAAGTAATGGGTATGACATCAAATGAATGACTAACACCAAACACTGAGTATGATGCCAGAGAACGAATGAATAATTTTGGCTAGTAATGAGTATGACACCAATCAATGAGTATGACACCAATTAATTAGTATGAGACTAATGAAAGTGTTGCAAGATCCACTGAAAAGACGGTAAGATTCCTTTATTAGCTCATCAGCAACTGGGTACAAATCTGAATGAGGCTGGACATAAAGGGAATCAATAAAGCATTACGCGAACTCTCGAATTTATTGTCACCAATATGTCGTATTAGAATCTCTAACGGCGGTCGTGTGGGTACTTTTGTTCAGGTTAACATGGCATCCATAGGTTTCCCGTTTCCTCTGTTACTTACAATTCTTAAGTTACTCTGCCATTGTTTACGTGCTCAGTCTGCTGTCTGATTACATATAGTGAGAGATGGATAGAACTTTATACTACAGGACTGCCGATTCATTAGTTACTCAAATATGAACAAGTGTAGACGGACGGAGGGAAACATTGTTGATACAAATCCTAAATCTATTTTTTTCAGTGATCCGTCAGTCAACATATCCTCCGGTGTTTCTCGAGTCGTCCTCATTTCACCGAGTAAGTTGGGTTTGGTTGAAAACTGAAGTAACTAAAAGTTTGTAGATTTTTCTTTATTTTCACGGGTTTCAACGGCAGGTTTAATCAACTTTGTGTACAAGAGAAGCTCACGACAGCTTGTTTATGTGAAGAAAATAAGATTTTCAAAGACTTTAAGAACAGATGCGGGTGACGAGGAGTGAGTGGTGGCACCCGCTCGCTAGCGCTGAGTCTGAGCGTGAAGGAACGCACGTGCTGTTCTCTTGTCCTGAGTGAGACAGTACAGCTTTAAAAACCTTGGCTTTCAGGGGAACCTTGCGGCCTCCACCACAAGGAAAGTGAAGGACCCTAAAGTAAAGGAGATTATGCGCACACCAGCGTCCTGCCACAGGCTCTTCCTCTTGGATCAGGATTTCCACACAACTCCTGTGACCAGAGATTCACAGATACAACTTTGGGGCTAAACATCTGAGTGAAGAGAATTCAATGGAAGAAAAAGATTAAGATTTTCTTGGAATGAACAGTAAGGTTACCTGCTGGCCAGCAGGGATGCAGGGGAAATGCCTCTACAGGCCAGCAGGGAGGCAGGTGAAGTGCCTCTACTGGCCAGCAGTACATGTGCCTGGCATGACCTGGGCACCAGCGGGACGTCTCCTCAATTTTGAGAATGTGTCGTGCAGGGACGAGGCTTCCCTCACCCCCTAATGACCTGACGTGACCCTAGTCTTCTCGTCGTTGATGCGTACCTCTTGAGTACGACGGTAAGATTCTTGAGTCCAACGGTACGATGCTTGAGCACGACGATACGACCCTTGAGGATGACAGCACGACCCTTGAGCACGACAGTACGATTCCTGGGTATGCTGGTGGCGTAGACTTTGAGCTAATCCTTCAGGATGAGTTCAATGCCCAGACCACCATATACAAGAGTCGTTCCGTCGTGCTCAAGGGTCGTTCTGTCGTGATCAAGGATCACAACGTCGTGCTCAAGGGTCGTTCTGTCGTGATCAAGGATCACAACGTCGTGCTCAAGGGGTTACACCATTTTGGACGACTTGAAATTCAGTGCTACCCCTGTGGCAACACTGCCACTAATATCGTCAGGGACCAGGCCGGGGCTGGCAACACTGTAACAGCCAGTCATGAAGGACGCCACGCGTCTTATTCACTTAGATCAAACGTCCTCAAGATGTCGCCGAGGGTGAGAGCCAGCCAGCGTTGTGCGTCTCACAAGGAATGTGGAGGCTTGCTCGCACGTCGTGAAGGAAATGATCAGTGTACGAGGGGGAGTGAGGGGAGGATGTTAGTGTACGAGGGGGAGTGAGGGGAGGATGTTAGTGTACGAGGGGGAGTGAGGGGAGGATGTTAGTGTACGAGGGGGAGTGAGGGGAGGATGTTAGGTAAACCTGATAAGCCAAGGCGCGAGGCAGTGGTGGCACTCTGGCCTTCCTGGCCAGCGGTCACGCCCACTGTCTAGATGGCGGGAGCGAGGTCACTGCTGCAGTAGGAAGACCTGGCTTCATTACCTTCTTCTGTGAGGACGGAGGCAAGTGTTGGGTTTCTGAACTTTTTTTCCAATGTTTTTTCTCTGCTTATCTAATGTTTCCTAACGTGGAGCTTCCTCTCTGACCGACCCAGCGCAGGAGTTGTAGATGGATCCTCTGATACTTGCAGCGGTTCGGACGAATGTTCCAGCAGAGTGCAAGTCTGAGGTAGGGAATATTTTCCAGGTTCAATACGCCAAATCCCTTGTTAGGATCCAGGCCTCACAGTGGGATCAGCCCTTGCGTGACGGGAGCTGGCCTGGAGCAACAGTTGTCCTACTCCGGTGTCGACTCCATCCAGGCCACGACAGGTTCTGACAATGGTTCCAGGCGAGGTGAGGACCTACCTCAGCTCATCCAGGCCAGGCCGGCACCTGGGTCTGGTTCCAGGAGAGGCAAGGACCCACCTCAGTTTTTATCGTCTCCAGGATTTCGTAAATGAGAGTCCAGCTCACTGGATCAAAAGGGGATGGCATTACACGGTCAGAAAACGAGGTCAACAGTGGTTAGGCAGTCCCAAGAGGCCACCAAATCAGGCTTATCGTGATCCGGGTTCTGTTTGGAGGCATATCAGGGGGTACTCTGCCCCGAGGATGAGTGGGTAGGACTTATCATACACACACAGATCGGCGATTGGTCAGGGTGCTGCTGAAGGCTTAGAGTCTGGTGGTCCTAACTTGGTTCAGACGTCGCGAATCCATCTCAGTGAGGCATGACACTTCTTGATAACACGTGTCGAGTTGGTGGTAATGAAACTTGCTACAGACAGACAGACCGGTGGACTGAGAAGAGCAAAGAATAGCTCGGCAGGTGAACGTAAGCAGACACAAACACATATAGTATTATGGGTTTCCTCGAGCGTTACACTACCTCCCTGTAGTGTAGATGGGTTAAACACACAGGAGGGTGGGCGAGGGTCGCTTTGTGCCAAGTGCGCTGATCGCTTTTATTGACATCATGAAGTATGAAGTTACGATGATAAACTGCCATGTTAGGGTAGGTGCCAGAGGGGACTCCTGCTGATGGGGAGGTGACTTATGGTGCCAGAAGGGAACTCCTGTGACAGACAGGCAGGGGACTAGCGACCACAGGGAAGGTAGGACCACCTGACCACAGGCAGGCCATCATCAACACCTCACTATGGCATGACGGAGCAAGACTCTGCATCGTCACCAGCCTCATGCAATACGTGATTTTAATCAAAGGTTCATCAGACAATATACTAAATACCGAACCAACTGCATGATGCACACGGCTCCTTTGATAACGCAGCGTATGTATACATATGTGCGTATGTATGTGTACGTATATACGCTCATGTCTAATCTAACTAGTGAACCATATGATACTCAGGAACAATCCCACGTTAATTAAAATCATTGTAATAAAGCTTTAGCAGATAACGTCACGAGGTCATTAACCTTTGTGATGACCAGGTCGCTCGTCAGGTCGTGCCTGATGGGCTTCGGTTACGGACGAAAACCCTTATCAAGGTCTGACCTTCAGGGAAATGGGAAAAAGATGGCTAGAAAAGATATACAAGTTAAGATAGACACGGAAAAATAACCTAACAGTTTTCGAGAAAGTGGAGACTGTACTTTTAAAAAAAGTCAGGATGAAGGTTTGAAACAAGCCAAAAAAGTGATTAGTGTTGCTGCTTTGAATTCAAATCTCTAGAAAAATGATGAAGAGGCAGAACGTCCCTCCCACGGTGTGAGAGTAACACAAGGACAGATCAATCCTTTAATAAATCGTGTCATTTGTTCACGAGAGGATAATGTGCGGCATCTGATGTGGTCTTGTCGTGTCATTTGTTCACGAGAGGATAATGTGCAGCATCTGATGTGGTCTTGTCGTTTCTTAGAAGTAGACTGAGTACATTGAACCATGCAGGGTGTCCAGGATCTCCCGTCATACCAAGTAAGTTGAACGTCCCGATGGTTCGTGATGACATCTCGAGGCTCGTGGGTGGTGGTACCTGGCCTCCTGTTGTGGTGACCTCTGGCCCTGGCCGTCACTCTGGCCCTGGCCCTGGCCGTCACTCTGGCCCTGGCCGTCACTCTGGCCCTGGCCCTGGCCGTCACTCTGGCCCTTGCCCTGGCTATCATTCTGGCCCTGGCCCTGGCTGTCACTGGCCCTGGCTGTCACTGGCCCTGGCTATCATTCCGGCCCTGGCCCTGGCTGACCCTGCTTGGGGTCAAGTAGTCGAGCTATCTCTTCATTACTGGTTTCAAACAATTACTTGCGAACACTTGTGTTAGCGACCCGGCCAGTGTGCTGGGCCTGGCAGCGCACCTACTGTGTGACTGCCAAACATAACCTTAAGTACGAGTTAAAGTTATATAATAACACCCGTAACAAAGCCCGTAAATGGTAACACCCGTAACATAATCCATAAATAGCAACATCCGCCACACAAACCCTAAGTAGTTTCCGGAAAACGATGACACATGACGAGGGGCCAGACCCGCCTCCTGCCGCGGGGTGTTGAGTGAGGAAGGGGCGGTGGTGGTGGTGAGGGAGGCGACGCGTCGTTCTGGAAATCTTTGAGACAGTGGAGAGGGGGAGGTAAGTTCGTGAGGTAATCATCTGCAATTAACGTCAGTCCACACGACGCGTCGCCCTCCTGGTGGGTGTGTGGGCGCGACGACCACACAACACCCTACTGGAGGGACAGGCGTGGGAGGAGGGGGAGTGGGCGGCGTCCATATGACGCCCTCCTGCAGGGGTGGGCGTGGGGGTCGTGGCTTCCATTCGATATCCTCCTCAAGGGGCTCGGGGGATGGCCTGCACACACACACACACACACACACACACACGCACACACACACACACACCCACAGACACAGACAGACAGACAGACAGACAGACAGACACACACACACACACACACACACACACACACACACACACCTCAGCTGCTTGGAACTGTTTTGTTCACAAAACATCAAGAGGCTGATGGTCGAGATCTTCCCGAGTTAGATACGTCGCTTAATCATTTGTTTCCAGGGTCATCTACTGTCTGGCTGGCAACCGGGTCTAGTTGACGTAGCTCTTCTATAGAAACCTCCAACGAGCAGCTTTCTTAATTAGAAATAAGTGCTTAACGACTCTGATAATTACTGCATGTGTGTGTGTGTGTGTGGTGTGTGTGTGTGTGTGTGTGTGTGTGTGTGTGTGTGTGTCACTGACGATGCAATTGATTTTGCCTGCAGTAATTACGCAATTTTCTGGTATCATACATACGTATGATAATATAGTACTTGTCTTTCCAGCTGTGATTTACAATCCATCGTTCCTTCACGAGGTAATTTCTGAATGTATCTCAGAAATGCGTTTGTACAACATGGTTGTACAGCAAGACAGTACATGTACGTCTCTTGCCCATTGTGAATTTCATACAGGAAGTTTATTCATAATTCATTTGTTTTCCTGCCCAGTGCGAATGTATAAATGTTACCTGATGAAGATGATGTCGCAAACGTAATATTGTTCACTTTTGTTTCATATTCAGTTATCACAAGAAACAGTATTTCTTTGGTAATGATTTAGACAGCACACGAGGGTAAGGAGGAAGAAGTTGGTGAGCGACAAAACAGAAATCTGAGAAGCACCAATATTGACAGGAAGCAGAAGTCGCTACTTTAACAAAATAGTTTATAAACCTCAAGTGATCAAAGTCCGTCGTGAAGACTGGTATCCAGTACTTCGTGAGGGACGTCATGATCTGTAACTTTTCTCCAAGCAGCTCTGACGACTGTTGTCTATATTGCTATGTAATTATTCTTACTAAATAATGTCTGAATCAGTGAAGATTTCTTTTAAAGTTTGGTTTTCTTGATCGCCTCGTTTGATTATTTCATATGTCGCAATGATGATTCATATTTCTAACGCTATATTGTCCACAATTGAAGAAGCGCTGATTGTTTCTTATGCTTATTTCGTGACTATATTTCCAGTTTTCCAGGTAACATAGATCATCCTCTGGATGGCTGCTTGTGTAGAGGTCTGTGCGGGAGAGACGCATGCATCAAGGATGATAGTGCTCGCCTTCCTCTGCTGTCTGGACGAGGTCTTCCCTGACTATCATCTGATGTCCTGTCGTCAGCTGACTCCTTAACAAATATCTTGAAGACGTCTGTTCCAGATACCATATACGACAACGTCTCCAGAACAGCCACATGTGGGTCAGAGCAGCTGCTTCCTCTATGGTCTACGGTCGCTCCCTTCACATCAACCTCATTCAAGACAGCAGTATTTCCAGTTATCTCGCCTGGAACGTCGATCTCTTCAGCACCGTTGCCTCCAGCAACCGTCTCCATGGCATCAGTTCCCTGACCCTGTGCCACAATGTCGTCTCTCACAACACCTAGCACGTCGGTCCCCAGCCCGCCCGTCAACGGGGCTGAAGCCGTGAGTTCCGGGTCCTTACAACGTCTGGTGGGGAGGCTGTGTGCTGGCCCGGCTGCCTCATGCTTGTTCACCTGCTGGATGGGTTTCAGTACTTCAGTCAACCAGCATCTTGAAAACATTTAGCCGGGCATCTTTTCCAGTGATTATAATGGTTACAATGGGTACAGTATTGGCCTTAGTTACCATCAGCCTTTCAGTCATCAATACCCAATTCCTTTAGTACAGTTTAAAGAGCAGTTGCACCTTACACACTTGAAGGCACCATCACAGATAAAATAACAAGCCAGAAAAGGAAAATATTTTCACATGAACAAAATATTTCAAACGAGGTGCCATACCATGTGAGGACTCCGTCTGTGGCACAAAGCCCAGCAGGAGATTATAACGCCAGGGCAGACGTGCACCAGAGGAGCCATCGGCAGAAACTGGACAGAACTTTGAACGATAAGCTTTACTGGAGCTGGACAATTTGGTACAGTGTCTGAGTCCTCATAGATCAAGGATAACCATGAAGCTGAGCTGGAGAAGTTATATGATCTTGTGTTACAAGCCGAACTTGCGGTCCACAGACCACTAGAGTCTGGTCCCCACACTACTGTCAACACTGGTACACAACACTGGAAACTCAACAGTGTTGCTCTGCCGCAAGCCTCATGTAAAATGTAATTACGAGAATTACTGAACAATTTCTGATAGACCAGAAAAGAACCATAACAAAAAGAACATTAATATCTTTCATTACACAGCTTCAGTTTCACTGAAAAAAAAGTTTTGCAAATCAATCACGTAGATTATGTGAACATCTTTGGTCAGACAAAAGCCTCGGATGAAATAATCAGAACACATAATCAAAATGAGTGATCAATACTGTCACACTGATCACTCTGCTAGCTATGTCCTCTGCAAACAACATATTGTAACAAAACGTAAATAGTGTTTATACAAACATCTATCAACACACAGGACTCAGGTGTAGATGAACAAGTTAGGAGTCTTACTCTCACAGAATTTGTTATCGTCCAAGTATTACAGAAGCCTCAGTATACTACAACAACAGCAACGTAACTCCTGACACCAGCGGATGTGTCATCATCTGTGTTCTGGGGGATATGAATAATAATAAGTCTCCTGGACTCATTCAATTTCCATTACCATCATTGGATAAAAATTCTTATATTTCTTAGGAAAATTTTCTCTTCCCTGAAAAGTGTAAATGATAATCATAATGTATTCTATTAGATTTGTTGGCTTATAGAAAAAATTTAAATAATGTATTCTTACCCTTGTTCTGGCCTTCACAACCTGCTTGTTACAAGGCCAGCTCGACCATCAATATAAGAGGAACAGATATGCAAGGTATATATATATATATATATATATATATATATATATATATATATATATATATATATATATATATAAGACTCGTCCTTCAAACACTATATATAGATTACTCTGTCTCTCGCCTCACACAAATTTCACGATGATAAACACAGTTGGGCCTGCCTGGCGACTCTGGTGATCGGCGGTAATTATGCTCGTGAGTTTACGAAGATCCAACAATAAACATAACAACTGTACCGTACTGGGGACTCGCCAGGAGACAGGTGTGTCCAGAATATATTAAACTTTCGAGATTTACGGAGAAATCCGAGGAAATCAACTTTGTCAGACACGTACACAGCCAGAGACAGTTCGTGAATTTGTCCAGGAAAGTTGAAATGGTGAAGTCCAGAACCTGGGGAGGGTTGTGCAACCACTGTGGTGCGCTGGCGGTTCAAGGGGTGGCGGAGGACGTCCTAAGCAAGATATACACAGGAGAGTCAGTCACCTCATACTCAGAGAATCAGTTAAGACAGACCAATAGATCCAGTCACGGTGCTCCCAGAGAAGGATGCAGCAGAGACCCAGAGAACCGCCAGCTAACAATAAAAGGCACATAAAAGAACTTCAACCAACAAAGAGAAACTGAATCTCTCTGCTTCTCACCCATACAGATGGCACTCGTCATACAGACGATGATAAACCTCTCCTATGCATGACAAGCTTTGCATATATTTTGGCACAAACCAGCTTCCTGCAACATACAATCGTGTAATGTATATCTGTAATTTGCCACCACTGATGACGCGTCCTTTGATATCTGAACAGGAGCGATATCGAGACAGACAGTCTAATTGGGGAGGTCCTCGAGATCACTTATATCCCAGCATGAACAGACGAGGTCGATGATCTGAAGTGAACTCTGATCACTGAGTGAAACGACGCCATCACAAGAGGGTTCAGTGGGAGGATCATCGAGAGGACAGACAATGTTCAAGAGGGACAGACCAAAGACCCGTGGGGGAAGGCTGGCTGGGCCGCGACAGAAGTACACCATGTCCATCGTCTTCAGGAGCCAGTCTTGCGCTCCAAGAGGAAAGCCACATGTCGGGAAACTCAGAAAGACCGGAAGCCACAAACATTCATGCAAACAATTATCTTTTCCAAACATATCAATATGTACTTAAAAGACTAATGTGCTTGCTGCTTTCAGGCCTTTGTTGGTAGGATAGTGGACCCGAATGTCAGATTTCATAGCTATTGGCACCGTGGTAGCCAGAGGTGTTGGCACCGTGGTAGCTAGAACAACAGAATTCATCGCTTCCTGAGCCTCAGTCTGGGAGAAGCAACACTCAGGATAAGATGGACAGTGACGCAGGTTTGGTGTTGGAGGTAAGGATGCGGTACCGCAGTGGCTCGTCTGGTGCCGGGGTGGAGGCGATCGTGACACAGAGCAACACAAGATTTGACAACTACAACACAGGATGAAAATTCAAATGATTTGAAATATTATCGGAAGTTTTCATTTTGTATCGTACCATAACATTCAAGAAGCAATGTAGGATAGGCTGGTTGTTTATATTGACACCTTGCCGGCTTGTGTTTGGTGTAGCTGGTCTTGCGTTACTCACGAAGAATGAGAGAAAATATCATCATTAACATACACAACTTCATGCAGTATCATCAATGTTGAACATGCGATAATCTGTGACCATCAATATAATGAAACACTTGTATAGGCATTTCGTTATAACAACTAGTACATCTATCCTTACACACACACACACACACACACACACACACACACACACACCCAGAAATATACACACAAATATCGACACAGAGAGACAGATCAGGTCGGTACACACCAGACAAAAGCAGAGCAACTCAAGGTTCAGGCGGCGAGGGCCGGCCACTGAGACACAAGACTGGGTCGAAGCAACACTCGTGAGGAGGATTCTTGACTTAGATCGAGATTCACTTGGCTCCAGACTCATCAAGACTTTGCAAGAACTGTAAGTCGAATCAATATCAAGTTCATCTTGACCTTTGGCTTCTTCAGACACAGTAAGTTCGAGAGAGAAATACGCTGTTTAAGATTAACGTTTTTATTTCGATGTTGATAAGATCGGCTGCGCCCATTTCTTTACTCGTTCTGGACAGACACAGAACCGTAGGACAGAATGTCAGACGAGGAACCTATAAGGGAGTGAGCCAGGGACACCTGGGAGGGTACAAGCTCCTCATTCCTCCACTTCTCTGGTCTCAGCGAACTCAGAAAACCCCAGTGGATGGTGGTAGTCTTCCCTGTGACTACTACCCTTGCTACGTGGCCATGAGACGACACTAAACAATGATTGCTGGAACAGATGACTGGACCTTTTTCTTCGTTTCATTATGTCTTAATGATTGTTTTATTTACTTTTGACCCTTCAAGTATGTGAGGAATATAACGTGTTCATTGGTCTCATAAATCTCTTCTTGCAATCACTTAAGTTTAATTTGTGCAACACATTTCATCACATTTAGTTCGTGTTGACAGTTGGTACTGGTAACGTTGTATACTGTCTCAACACCACCAGCAACACAAACAGTAACACCATCAACAACGCAAACAGCAACATTAAGGTCAAGGTCCCTTATTTCATCCTCTCGTCAACACTCCTGAGTTTCTGTTGCGTCTCGTGTACCGTACACGTTCAATGCCACACATAAACATACGCTAACATGGTCAGGTGGGAGGACCACTAGGTCAGGGTCACGTCTGTAGAAACACTAATGCAGAAACCAAATGCAGCGTGTGGCAGCTTCCCACCTGAGCAATTCCGGTCACTGTCCTCATCATGGACCCACAGACAACCTCTAATGAGGCCAAGTGGCCTGGTCACCAATTAGCGTAATTAGTTTGTGTAGGAAACACCCTACCTATTATATATAAAGATTGACTTATAAAATAACATTTGTTTTTTCATTCAAAATAATCAATTTTGTCGGAGACGGCTTGTTTATTGGACATGGTTAGATATATATATATATACCTTGTTTGTGACGGCAGATTTCTGAGAAACTCAGCCAATTTTAAGTTCAAAGTTGAGAAACTAAAGTTTCCCTTCAAAGATATATATATATATATATATATATATATATATATATATATATATATATATATATATATATATATATATATATATATAGGGTTTCCCGGTCATTCACATAATACCAGTAAGAGTTTGGGAATAAACCTGCCACTTTACAGACGATGTCTGATCCAGATATTTCACTCAGTCTCGCTACACGTCATCGTCTGACAGTCATCGATAACGTATGGTGACGACACAACTTGTCTCATTCATCCTCACTGTCTCATTCATCCTTACTGTCTCATTCATCCTCACTTGTCTCACTCATCCTCACTGTCTCATCGTATGTGGACGGGTCTGGTATGTATGGACGGCAGAAGACGCAGGTGTATCACTGACCATTTGTCTACTGAGGAAGTTGCGAGGGGAAGAATGTTATCATGAGGTGATGACCGGATGAGGAGAAGTGTTGGGACGGTGGAATACAGACACTGAGGACAACAAGGTCACTGAGGAGAACACATTTAATGGAAAAAACACAGGCAACGGAGGGAAGACAGTGGAGAGAACACAGGCAACGGAGGGAACACAGTGGAGAGAACACGGTCTGAAGATAAGATAAGGATCCGATAGTCTGCTGATGGTGAAGACGGCTCTGACCCACTAGTAGCCCAACTTTCCTGAAACTTTCAGTTTTTCAAGATTTCTTCAAAGATGAAGAAACACTTCAGGAAGTACACGATTCAAATATCAGTGTTGAATGTTCAGCAACACGCTTGACCTCCTAGCTGCTGTTGCTGCTGCTGCCGGCTCAAGTAACACAAATAATTCAGCGGAGCAAATGGTTCAGCACGACGCAAGAGAACCGCTGATTTTAAAATCCATGACCCGAGTTGAGTCCCAGCGGCGGCCAAAGCTGAGAGTGTTTTCCTGTTCGCTGTTACAGTCATGCTCCAGGATGGGTTAGCGTCACCTATGACCACACCGGTACGACCCTGGAACATAAAGTTTCCACTCTGGGGGCCTGTTTCATGATCTAACCCCGCAGGGACTTTACTAAGGCCAGATCAACGTATCCAGTGGGTGCTGTGGTGCGTCCAGAGGGTTCAGACCCGAGTTCTTGTGTCGTTACAGATCATTTTGTTTATATGATATTATACGGAAGTGATGACTGGCTGACGGGGTGTTAGGAGGGAGACGACCGACCCACACGATGTTGTCACACTGGCAGAGTGGCTGGCTTGCAGGACCAGAGTACTCGTGAGTGGGGGACCTCAGCAAGTAACATTTGATATGAGTAGCGTCACAGTTCCCAAGTACCGAGTAGGATTTGTGTTACTCCTGACAACTCTGCACACACACACACACACACACACACACACACACACACACACACACACACACAGTAAAGAGGATTGTGCATCATAAGTATTATCCTGCAGGATACATGTTGATTTGTGTGTGACGTGGACTTAGGAGTTGACAGAGTCCCACCCTCGGCGTCAGTATAAGGGACAAAAAGTCTCTTGAGAAATAATGGATTGCATTAAGTACAGAGATAAAGAAATTTTCAGATGCTTTTCACGTCCACCATTAGGCCAAAACTCGAATATACGTCTCACGTTTGGTCATCACATAAGGTGGTGATAGAGAAGGCCCAGAGGAGAGCAGGAAATATGGAACCAGAATTAAGATAACTGAGTTACAGGGGAAGGTTGATGGTCTTACGTCTGACAGCTGTGTAGGAGGGGAGACGAAGCTTTGACCCCGATATGAACTAAACTTTCAGACCATCTTGAGGACGCAGACAGTGAACAGTTCTTCGTGAGATGCAGGACAGAGCAACTAGAGGACATAACACGAAACTTGGCCGAAAAAAAAAGTGTCAGAAAAGATGTAACGAATACTTTTACAGCATCAGAGTAGTGGCTAAATGTAATAAACCCAGTTATAGGTTTGTGAATGTGGGCAGCACACACACACTTAAAAAGTTGTATGGTAGTAGCGAAGGCTCAATAGACGGGGCTACACGGGTGTGAAACTCCCTTCCTGTTCAATACACATAGATAATTACACACACACACATACAAAACTTCCAGAACACGTCGAAATCTCTGTTCATCAAATTTTCACCTCCACCAAAACGTTCATCCTGTCCTAACGAACACATTCGTTCCATCTGTGGTTACCCCAACCGACCTAACCCAATATGAAGAATATGTGCAGCACTACGTCCTCTTCTGGGTATGGCGTAACTGTTCGTGACATGATGGCAAGACTGGATACACTGAAGTATTTATGAAGCTCATACTCAGGGCCTTATGGAAAGTATACTGAGACCTTGTAGAAGGTATAGTGAGGGATGTATAAAGAGTATATTGTCAGCCTTATGAAGAGTATACTGAGGGATGTATAAAAAGTATACTATCAGCCTTATAAAGAGTATACTGTAGGATTTATGAAGAGTATACCAAGTGGCTTATATAGCAAAATACCTGGTGTTACTTGTGAGGTCCGTGAGTGCCAGGGTGGCAGACGTCGCAGGTTGTGGTGTGGTGAAGGGGACTGAGAACCCGCCAGTAGGGAGACCCGATTCCCATCTCAGACCAGAGTGAATATTAGGATGGAAGTCTTGCTTACTAGAGTTGAAAACTTTACACATGGCTGAAATACGAGTCTAGTTTGGTGGTTTGTTACTGAGCGTCTTGATGAAGGAGCCAAACTTAGCTATTCTAGCCGTACAAAGGGTCAACAAAGGATATATATATATATGAATATATATATATATATATATATATATATATATATATATATATATATGTGTGTGTGTGTGTGTGTGTGTGTGTGTGTGTGTGTGTGTGTGTGTGTCGCCTGGTATTCCTCCTCGGCCACAGCAGTTATCGTCTTGTGTTGATCGCACTGGTCATGGCCTAACGAGGCTTCCTGATGGTTACCAGCTTAAGATGTTCAGGTTCGCAGATTTTGCCAGACTTTGTTTAGCTCATGATACAGATGCAGACCGAGCCGCCCGCTGCCGCCCGCTGCCTGGATGAGGTGATATACAGCGCCCTGGTCGATGGTTGAGTCCATACCTCTGCTGTAGTTGGCCCTGATCTGAACCCCTACTTCGCCCTGTTAACTCGCTGGATTATCTGTTGCTTTATCGCATCGTATATCGTGGTCTCATTTACATATATGTAAATAGCCTCATACATACAAGATCCTGAGTAGTACAGTTGCTGGTGTGAGTCGTACATCACAGGTGTTGCAGTTTATTACCATCTCTTGTGAGCAATCCACAACACTTGCTCTCGTGAGTAACGTGTCCACGAGTTCATAACTCACCTCACCTCACAACAATATCCAACAACCGATTATTTCATTTCATGGTATTATATTTATGTAAATCATTCGTCTGATTTCTTCCGATGTGACCGAGACGAAAAATGTCTTGTTTTGTTTTGTGCAGCGATGCAGCAAGTCGACCGTCGCCCCCCAGGGAGGCCAGTGGACTATTGACAAACCACAGAGAAAAGAGAGAGAGACACAGATTCATTTTCCCCTGAGTCAGTGTCATTTGAAAATATATAAATGTATTAAACTTTTCGTTCAATAATGTCCACGTCGCTGTGTTTACGATGTCGCATATTTTTGAAACATTCCTCGTTGACAGCCACAACCGACCAGCCGCCCGTGTGTGTGTGTGTGTGTGTGTGTGTGTGTGTGTAGCACAACTCTACATACTGATCTCGTTTTCGTGTCGGTCGGTAATGCGTCGTGAGTACGCACACACACACACACACACCAGGTGTAGTCATGTGTTACTCTATACATATGACTGATTTTTCTGTTCAGTTAAATATTTCTCAGTTCCTCCTCACAACACTTGCCGGTCTGGTCTGCTTGTATCTTCGTCTTATAACAACACCTGTTAGTGGTGATGTCTGGAGGATCTGGAACAACTTCCTCAGTCTTCCAGTCACTCGTTCCTGGGGAGGTAAGACTCCACCAGCTGGGGAGATAGGGCACCACCAGTTGGGGAGGTAAGATGCCACAAGCTGGGGAGATCAGCCGTGACCCCCGTGTGTCAGATGGTACGCAGGCCTGGGGGCATCCTTACTCCACAACAGCTGGTTGATAATAACAAAGATTCCTCTGTGGCATCGTTCCCACCGCTGAAATAATTTCCCCAGTGACCATGAAATCCTGTCAGACCTGGTCTGCTGTGAAGCCGTGAGCCCCCCACCCTCAGGTCCAGCTGCACGGGTAGGAGGCTCAGGTCCAGCTGCACGTGCTGGTCGAGCAGGATCGTCAACATATTTATGTGTATGGTCGTATACGCGTCGTACTATGCGTCTGGCAGCGAAGTGTCACGTTCTCTTACATTCTTATCTTTGTCTTAAATTTCGCACGACCAACGACCCTCCAACAATCTCCTCCCCACCCAGGGTCCTCAACTCCCCAGTCTCGTCCCTCCAGTCAACACTCACCAAAATCCTGCAGCAAACCTTTGCTATTTGTCTTCCTGTTTACTCCCTACTAACCCGTTCCTCAAGTCCACAAACAGGAAAGATGTTCATCTGTTCATCCGCTGCCGCCTGGACCTGGTACAGGTTCTAGATAGAGATGGGCTGTTGATGTCCTTTAAGGAGTCATCATAATGTGCGTCCAGGCTCCAGCGGCTTCTTTTACGCAGGGAATGTCATTCTTGTCTGAAAGTGGATGTATTTCTGAAAACGGCAAACCTGACCAAATGCGATTGGTTACTTTTGCTCGAGGTAACATTGTGTGGGGGTGATCTAAGGTTATATAGCATGGGCGTGGTCCGAGTCAACTGTATGGGCGTCGTTTGAGGCTAATGTGTGGGCTTGGTCACACAAGGGAACACGCCCCACCTACCCTGCCCTACTGTCCTCCTCACTTGGGACCTCCTCTTCGTCTCCACTACAACCCATCCACGCACCTCATCCACCACAGTTAGCTTCGATCCTGCACCAACTTCCTCAGCTTTCACCCTCCTCCAGGAGGCTCAGACATCCGACAGTTGACCATCTCTGGACTGACTTTGCGTCCGTGCATTACCAGGTTGTGTGAGAGGTTTCTGAGCAAGAAGTCCAACTTCGCCTATCGAAGCTTTCCAGGAGTCATGCATGATTCGTACCTTCTCTGGGTTTTCTGCTTCCACAAGGTTACAACAGACCTGCCTCCCCTGACACTCGAGCAGATACAGTGTTGGATGAAGCCTTTGTACCTATTCAAGATCAAACAGCCTGGTAGATGGTAGGCCTCCGGCACGACTATGGACCAGTTATTCTCATCTCCTGTCAGTACTCAGCTCATACACAATAGAGTTATCATAAACCAATCAAACAATTCTGTAACCACCAAACTACAGATGACACACAACCAACCATTCATTTATTTATCCTCGTGTTTCATCGAGTCGTAAACCTTCCTCGGCTGAGCCACATGTCCCGTTTACTAAGTCTGGTTCCACATTCCTCACTCCATGCCAGTCAAGTGTCCCACAAATCTTTATTTCAGGACAGAGAGCATTTGTTCTCATACATTATGACGTCATATGACACAAAACATTTTTTCATCAAGTCAGCAGATATGAACGTGTCCGGCCGTGGACAAATAGAACGGCCAAGTTTTTCGTTATGAATGATGATGCCATCATGAAATTCGAGGTGACTTTTGAGGTAGGACAATACAGTGCTGGGAAGACGGTAATAAAAAAGCTATCATTTCTGCCTGAGCGGCAAATACAATGGCCGACGCGTTCCAGACTGATCTGGATTTTTTCTGTTGTGAGATTTCGAATCTGAGATCAGTGAAACTGAATGAGATGAGGCAGGATTGCTTGAGACTCTGATATATAGAGAATCATATATTGCTTGTGTGTAACGAACGACTATCAATTTTCCTGAAAATTTCCGACACTCATATTGCGAAGAAATGTTACCTGGTGACTGTGGCTACGCTAAGAGAAATGTGTAACAGTAAAGCTACTTCATCTAACTGTTTCAGCACTTTGTAGAACGTCGTGTGGTGTATTATTGCTGGCTTAAGATCGTCATACTAGCTGCTCTGAGATCTGCGTTGCAAGTTAGAATATATCTTCAGGGTTGCGATGGCAACCGGGACTCATTAACTGATATATATCATCATATATCAACAGATCTGTGTGAGCAGTGACGGTGGACTAACTAAGTTCTGTTGATAACCAGGAATCCATTTGGGTATATCTCGAGGAGTGTCATGATAGGGTATGTCAGTGGGCAGAGTTACCGGTCAGGATATACTCATAGAAGTACGTTGACAGTCATGGTATATTAGAAGAGCTATATTGTCTATTACGAAGAGATATAGTGACACTCGAGATATACTGTATACCAGCCAGGTTGTGATGTTGTAACGTAAGGTATAAGTAGTTAAGTAAGATATATTGTTGGTCTGGATATATGAAATGGTTTGTGTTGTGAAATATTACTCCAACTGTCTAGCCTTTCTGTGTATATAACATAAATCATGTTACCAGCTTGGGTATAACTCTCAAGCTGTGTTACCAGTCTGGGTATCTTACACAAGCTGTGTTACTAGTCTGGGTATCTTACACAAGCTGTGTTACTAGTCTGGGTATCTTACACAAGCTGTGTTACTAGTCTGGGTATCTTACACAAGCTGTGTTACTAGTCTGGGTATCTTACACAAGCTGTGTTACTAGTCTGGGTATCTTACACAAGCTGTGTTACTAGTCTGGGTATCTTACACAAGCTGTGTTACTAGTCTGGGTATCTTACACAAGCTGTGTTACTAGTCTGGGTATCTTACACAAGCTGTGTTACTAGTCTGGGTATCTTACACAAGCTGTGTTACTAGTCTGGGTATCTTACACAAGCTGTGTTACTAGTCTGGGTATCTTACACAAGCTGTGTTACTAGTCTGGGTATCTTACACAAGCTGTGTTACTAGTCTGGGTATCTTACACAAGCTGTGTCACCAGTCTGGGTATCTTACACAAGCTGTGTTACTAGTCTGGGTATCTTACACAAGCTGTGTTACTAGTCTGGGTATCTTACACAAGCTGTGTTACTAGTCTGGGTATCTTACACAAGCTGTGTTACTAGTCTGGGTATCTTACACAAGCTGTGTCACCAGTCTGGGTATCTTACACAAGCTGTGTTACTAGTCTGGGTATCTTACACAAGCTGTGTTACTAGTCTGGGTATCTTACACAAGCTGTGTTACTAGTCTGGGTATCTTACACAAGCTGTGTTACTAGTCTGGGTATCTTACACAAGCTGTGTCACCAGTCTGGGTATCTTACACAAGCTGTGTTACTAGTCTGGGTATCTTACACAAGCTGTGTTACTAGTCTGGGTATCTTACACAAGCTGTGTTACTAGTCTGGGTATCTTACACAAGCTGTGTTACTAGTCTGGGTATCTTACACAAGCTGTGTTACTAGTCTGGGTATCTTACACAAGCTGTGTTACTAGTCTGGGTATCTTACACAAGCTGTGTTACTAGTCTGGGTATCTTACACAAGCTGTGTTACTAGTCTGGGTATCTTACACAAGCTGTGTTACTAGTCTGGGTATCTTACACAAGCTGTGTTACTAGTCTGGGTATCTTACACAAGCTGTGTTACTAGTCTGGGTATCTTACACAAGCTGTGTTACTAGTCTGGGTATCTTACACAAGCTGTGTCACCAGTCTGGGTATCTTACACAAGCTGTGTTACTAGTCTGGGTATCTTACACAAGCTGTGTCACCAGTCTGGGTATCTTACACAAGCTGTGTTACTAGTCTGGGTATCTTACACAAGCTGTGTTACTAGTCTGGGTATCTTACACAAGCTGTGTTACTAGTCTGGGTATCTTACACAAGCTGTGTTACTAGTCTGGGTATCTTACACAAGCTGTGTCACCAGTCTGGGTATCTTACACAAGCTGTGTTACTAGTCTGGGTATCTTACACAAGCTGTGTTACTAGTCTGGGTATCTTACACAAGCTGTGTTACTAGTCTGGGTATCTTACACAAGCTGTGTCACCAGTCTGGGTATCTTACACAAGCTGTGTTACTAGTCTGGGTATCTTACACAAGCTGTGTCACCAGTCTGGGTATCTTACACAAGCTGTGTTACTAGTCTGGGTATCTTACACAAGCTGTGTTACTAGTCTGGGTATCTTACACAAGCTGTGTTACTAGTCTGGGTATCTTACACAAGCTGTGTTACTAGTCTGGGTATCTTACACAAGCTGTGTTACTAGTCTGGGTATCTTACACAAGCTGTGTTACTAGTCTGGGTATCTTACACAAGCTGTGTTACTAGTCTGGGTATCTTACACAAGCTGTGTTACTAGTCTGGGTATCTTACACAAGCTGTGTTACTAGTCTGGGTATCTTACACAAGCTGTGTTACTAGTCTGGGTATCTTACACAAGCTGTGTTACTAGTCTGGGTATCTTACACAAGCTGTGTTACTAGTCTGGGTATCTTACACAAGCTGTGTTACTAGTCTGGGTATCTTACACAAGCTGTGTTACTAGTCTGGGTATCTTACACAAGCTGTGTTACTAGTCTGGGTATCTTACACAAGCTGTGTTACTAGTCTGGGTATCTTACACAAGCTGTGTTACTAGTCTGGGTATCTTACACAAGCTGTGTTACTAGTCTGGGTATCTTACACAAGCTGTGTTACTAGTCTGGGTATCTTACACAAGCTGTGTTACTAGTCTGGGTATCTTACACAAGCTGTGTTACTAGTCTGGGTATCTTACACAAGCTGTGTTACTAGTCTGGGTATCTTACACAAGCTGTGTTACTAGTCTGGGTATCTTACACAAGCTGTGTTACTAGTCTGGGTATCTTACACAAGCTGTGTTACTAGTCTGGGTATCTTACACAAGCTGTGTTACTAGTCTGGGTATCTTACACAAGCTGTGTTACTAGTCTGGGTATCTTACACAAGCTGTGTCACCAGTCTGGGTATCTTACACAAGCTGTGTTACTAGTCTGGGTATCTTACACAAGCTGTGTTACTAGTCTGGGTATCTTACACAAGCTGTGTTACTAGTCTGGGTATCTTACACAAGCTGTGTTACTAGTCTGGGTATCTTACACAAGCTGTGTCACCAGTCTGGGTATCTTACACAAGCTGTGTTACTAGTCTGGGTATCTTACACAAGCTGTGTTACTAGTCTGGGTATCTTACACAAGCTGTGTTACTAGTCTGGGTATCTTACACAAGCTGTGTTACTAGTCTGGGTATCTTACACAAGCTGTGTCACCAGTCTGGGTATCTTACACAAGCTGTGTTACTAGTCTGGGTATCTTACACAAGCTGTGTTACTAGTCTGGGTATCTTACACAAGCTGTGTTACTAGTCTGGGTATCTTACACAAGCTGTGTTACTAGTCTGGGTATCTTACACAAGCTGTGTCACCAGTCTGGGTATCTTACACAAGCTGTGTTACTAGTCTGGGTATCTTACACAAGCTGTGTTACTAGTCTGGGTATCTTACACAAGCTGTGTTACTAGTCTGGGTATCTTACACAAGCTGTGTTACTAGTCTGGGTATCTTACACAAGCTGTGTCACCAGTCTGGGTATCTTACACAAGCTGTGTCACCAGTCTGGGTATCTTACACAAGCTGTGTTACTAGTCTGGGTATCTTACACAAGCTGTGTTACTAGTCTGGGTATCTTACACAAGCTGTGTTACTAGTCTGGGTATCTTACACAAGCTGTGTTACTAGTCTGGGTATCTTACACAAGCTGTGTTACTAGTCTGGGTATCTTACACAAGCTGTGTTACTAGTCTGGGTATCTTACACAAGCTGTGTCACCAGTCTGGGTATCTTACACAAGCTGTGTTACTAGTCTGGGTATCTTACACAAGCTGTGTTACTAGTCTTGATATGGTACTTAAGCTGTGTTGTCAGTCAAGATTTACCAAGTGAATGAGCTAGCGTCAAAGAAGAGGGTGATGGTACGTGAGCACGCACGGTACCTGGATTCGTAAAAACGAAACAATATTTCTGTTCGTGTGATGAGAGCACGAAGGGTACACATTACACTGTGTTACGTCATCATGGTTCTTCCCTGTGATGAATGATGCTCGTTGTAAACCTTATCACTGTCAAGAGTCTATAAGTTTACAGTAAGACTCCCAAACCTGCAGACCCAGGACGAACACTTCACTGTCCTCATCACCAGAAACGTAACTGCGTTCTTACATTTCTGTTTACATTATTACTTCACGAGAGTCTTATGGGATCCAGATCTAATATGTTTACATAACTCTCAGTGGTACTTGGAACCCAAACAAATAAACCCATCAAGGCAATGGATTGCAAGAAAGGAATGGAGGGGCACGGGATGAACAGTGGACTATGAGGATTATAGTCTTGTTACACGACACTTGAAACAGCCGTGTCTTGCAGTAAACATGAGTACACACACACACACACACACACACACACACACACACCGGTCCGGCATCTGTGGGATATTCAATCATGTATATTTCTTGTTCCTAAACAAGCTAGACACACATGACAAACTTTGTACATTTCCTGTTTTTCCAACATTGTTGTCTTCACCAAGCCCGATAGACGCTCGTCAAGACGCCATACTTTAGTTGGTCAGTTGGTCAGACACATGAAAACCTCATGACACTTTACTGACGACGACGGCGACGACGACGGCGACGACGACGGCGACGGCGACGACGACGACGACGACGACGGCGACGACGACGACGACGACGACGACGGTTGTGTCGTCGTTCATATCAGGTCACACGTCTGGCAGATACTGAGGGACGCTTCCAGGTCAGCAGGTGTGCGACACGACCCACCAACGTCTGTCCGTGTGGTTGGGAGGACACAGGGTGGTAGCGTTGGGCTGTGCCACGACCTGTGTGGCACTGGCACCTCTGACGGCACTACAGACAGGTGGCACTTACCTGGGGAGGCGTGCGGGTCTGGCTCTGCACCGGTCAGCTCCACGACCAACACTGTCTCGGGAGAACTCAAAGTTTTACGTCTGTCTCAACAGATGACATGTTTCAGGAAGGCCGGGAGGAGCTTTGCGACACAGAGCTGTTGGATACAGATGCTGGCTGTTATGGGCTGTGAGCGGCCGGGAGTATGTAGTGAGAGGCTGGGAGAGTGGAGTGAGAGGCTGGGAGAGCGGCAGACCTCCACACGCCAGGAAGGGACGGGTGCGAGTGCTTCTGCTGCCGCTACGCCACCACAGGCTGGGTCCCGCCCGCGCTGCTCCTTCACCACCACCACCACCCACCACCACCGAGCCCTCAACACACCCATCACCCATCACCACCACCGCCATCACCATTACTAACATCGCCACCGCCATCACCACCATCGCCACCACCACCGCCATCACCATCACCACCACCTCCATCATCATCACCATCACCACCACCACCACCGCCATCATCATCACCATCACTCCCACCACCATCACCATCACCACCATCCTCACCCAGCCGTCAACACCCCGACTACCCATCAACACCATCAACATCACCATCACCACCACTCTCATCCACCCCCAACACCATCACCACCATCACTATCATGTGATGGTGGTGACGGAAAACGCATTTAAGCAGAGTGTGGCGGCAGGACAGCACAAGTTAATGATGAAGGTGAATAACGGACCAGCGAATGAAAGATGAAGAAAGACTGTCGCGCGCGAACCAAGTTACATAATTAGGAAAGTATTAAAAAAATTAAGAGTGGAGATCAGAAGATCCGGCCGGGAGCTTAAAGGACTGAAGATGAAACCCGAGGCAATTTGTGTATTGAGTAAAGAGTAGGTCAAAAGGATACTCTTAACGGAGGAGAAAGTGGATTTAATGAGTGACTGAAGGAACGGATCGATGTGGGTCACATTAAACTTATAGGATTAAAGACCCGGGAAATGTGTGCAACGCTGGAAGAGGAAATAAATGTTACAGAACCAAAAGGAAAATGGCCTCACTGAGATGAGGGAAGAATAGTGAGGCTCTCCTCATGTGCTGAGATGAGAGGCAACTGCGGTTTACTTCATTCGTGTTGGACATGAGGAAAGGAATGGGACATAGTGAATACTGATGTGTGTGTGTGTGTGTGTGTGTGTGTGTGTGTGTGTGTGTGTGTGTGTGTGTTTATATAGGAAGACAGACAACGTGCGTTGTGTTAATGGTTGACGAGGACATATGGTGACGTGACCTTTTGAGTACGACATGCTCCTTGGGTGTAAAGGTCTGGTCTTTGAACCTTCACGGTCAGGTCACAGGCCAAGCCATCATAGTCAAGGGTCGTTCCTTCGTGTTCAGTGGTCGTACCGTCGTGTTCATTGGTCGTACCGTCGTGTTCAGTGGTCGTACCGTCGTGCTTAAGAGGTTTACGACACGGTATACACACAGCAAATGAACACCTCTGGCACTGAGTGTCAGACAATGATGGAGAGAAGGGAGAGACGGAGGGAAGGAGGGAGGGAGGGAGGGAGGGAGGGAGGGATGGAGGGAAGGAGGAGGGAAGGAGCAGGTGTTGTGTGTACAGCTTAATTGTTCCGGCGAACGAGGCAATTAGGTTGATATTAAGGCAGAGAACACGGGAACTCAGATCACACGTTGCCAGGCTGGAGATCAACACGGCGAAAACATTGGACGTCGTTGCAGGATATTCCAGTCAAGAATGGAAGCATACGCCTGGGCAGCAGGGTGAGGCTTTCTCTCCCTAATTTCAGGTCGAAGGGTCGCTTCCCTGGACGCCTCCAGACGGACAGCGTCCTCCACGTCCTGAGTGACACTCGAAGCTGTAACATTAAGGGTGAAGGCAGGTAATTTCAGAAGTAGTAGAGGATGTGTGGATCAGGCGCTCCCTTTAAAGAATCTGTGAGAGAAATACTCAGAGAAGCAGAAGGATCTGTGTGTGGTATTTATGGATCTAGAGAACACAGGCAGCTGTCGGACCAACGCGATGTTGCTTACCCTGTTTTTGTGTCTGAATCTTGGTAAATACGGTACTGTATTTCACGGACCTCTGTAGCTGAACTCAGAATACAGACTACAGCAACTGGGAGAAACAAGGTCATTGAGGCTGTTGGTGCGTCAGGGTCAAGGGACCTGGACGAGGGAGTTAGGACCAGTGGATCAGGACTGTGGTTACTGCGGCAGTGGGATATATATCTCCAGTGGGGAACTGAAACGAGGTACTACCGGCAGTCGCCCACACCTGGCTCTTCTTGCCTCCGTCACGCTACGTCACAACACTTATGCCTCAGTAGGATGGTAACATCCGGGAACCTCGTATGAATTATTCGATATTTACGTTAGGTAACGGTCGTCTACCCTCCTGCTCCCTGTCATCTAACTTAACATTAAATACGAAATTAAAATTTTTTTCAGAAAACCACCAAAACAGAACATCTTGTTCAATACTTGACGAATATTTTGTTCTCTAATGGGTATCCCAATTTGATCATTTTCGAATCACCACCTGACGAACCACCTGACGAACTACCTGACGAACCACCTGACGAACCACATGACGAACCACCTGACGAACCACCTGACGAACCACCTGACGAACCACCTGACGAACCACATGACGAACCACCTGACGAACCACATGACGAACCACATGACGAACCACATGACGAACTTCTCCAAAAGATCGGAAGAAAATGTTGGTTTACAAGAGAGAAGACGAGAGCGTCAGCAGGCGACTGTCGGATCCCATAAATGAAAGAAAAGCTCTCAATAATGAGGGAGTCAGGTCGAACACGTCCTCCGGCACACCAGACGTCCGGGAATTTGATCAAACTTTTGTGAACTTTCTTAACACACGTCTTACTCTACTGCTACCACCTGTCAACCCATCACGTGTGTAGTGACTTATGCCTTCAGTGAATACTTATATGATGTGATTATCAACCTAAGATGAGGAGACCTCGGGCGGCAGTTACTTAATTTCTTCAGAATACAGTGCTATACCGACCCGCTGTAACTGCAGTACCAACCCATAGTAACTGTTGCATCGACCACAGACAGATTACTGCAAATACACACACACACACACACACACACACACACACACACACACACACTCACAAGAACAGATAACCATCTGTAACTGCTGTATAGACCTGTAGAACACGATGTGTTACAGTCACACATATGCTGTTGTCTTGTTACACTCATGTGTACACTGCTGTCTGGACACAGTCATATGTACATCGTTTATTTACGATCATACGTACACTATAGTCAACTTACAGTCATTTGTACACTGTCATCATGTTACAATGCTGCGTACATTCTCGTCAGGCTACAGTCACATGTGAGTGTTGTTAGGTTACAGCCACATGTACGCCGTCGTCAGGTTATAGTCCTACGTATGCAGAGGTCAGGTTACAGTCCTACGTATGCAGACGTCAGGTTACAGTCCTACGTATGCAGACGTCAGGTTACAGTCCTACGTCTGCAGACGTCAGGTTACAGTCCTACGTCTGCAGACGTCAGGTTACAGTCCTACGTATGCAGACGTCAGGTTACAGTCCTACGTCTGCAGACGTCAGGTTACAGTCCTACGTATGCAGACGTCAGGTTACAGTCCTACGTCTGCAGACGTCAGGTTACAGTCCTACGTATGCAGACGTCAGGTTACAGTCCTACGTATGCAGACGTCAGGCTACAGGAAAGAAACATTCTGAGGTCTGCCTTGTTAAGCACAGTGGGTGGAGCCTCAGGAGGTCGCACTGAAAGCAGACTTGTGTAATGTCGTTATATGTCTTACGTTCCCTCGACACACTCGCCTGAGAGAGAGACTGTGTGTGAGACGGACTTACCTTATGTGTCGTATTTGTGATGTGCAAATATGGCTATATGAATGAAGAGGAACGCAAAGGTACGGCTACATTAAAACCAGTGATGTACCTAGTTTAATAACAAATGACTAAATCGTGTGTATCCACGTGATGGTTGTGGGTCTTCTGTGTATCTTGATGTTTTCATGTGACGCAGGAAACTACTCCTTGTGACGCAGGTCGTTGACGGCAGCCAGACTCTCCAAGCTGGTGGGTTTATGGTGTGTATAGAAACTCGAGATCATCATTAATGAAAAAAGTTCGCATTGGTGACGCAGCGAGAAGAGCAATCATCCAGAAAATCATCAGTTGCTGAGCCCGCTCCGTCGGTGTGCCTCATCTGTCAAGTGTTTATGAAGGCCAGCCAGTGTGTACTGGAAAGTGTGTAGTACGTGCCCAGTGTGTGTAGTACGTGCCCAGTGTGTGTAGTACGTGCCCAGTGTGTGTAGTACGTGCCCAGTGTGTATAGTATATGACCAGTGTGTGTTGAGTGTGAATAAGGTGTAAATCGTATTCATGAAGCTTGAAATGTGTGTCCAAACGTAGTTATGATCTTGATAGTGACCAGGTCATGAAACTTCATGATGAATTATTGTTTACCTAATCACACAAGTCACCATGCATGATCACACTCAGGTGTGTGGTCAAGCTCATGTTCCTCCTTCAGTCACCAGACACATTAGCCTCAGTTAGGCTACACTCAATAAGTAGAGTAGCCTCAGTCAGGCTACGGTCAGTAGGTACAGCAGCTCACTGGGGCTACAGTCACCAGGTACAGTCACCTCAGTGGGGCAAAAGCCACTAGGTACAATAGCCTTGGTAAGAGTACAGTCATCACTTGCCTCAGTGGAGCCACAGTCACCAAACTACCCGTATAGTCACTCTTAACTGGATTGATCGTTTGTAACAACGACTGAATTGTTCCTCGCTCTCGTGACAAATGTTGTCAGCTTCCGCACGTGGGCCACATGCCGCCAGGTGTCGACAATTACGACTTAGAATTAAAGATGATATTGTGTATACTGACCCAGGAGGTGGCTCGGCCAGGCCAGCAACTGATAGCGGTGTGCCCTTCTTGGTCCGACCAACGCCCGGCCATCTGCCATCTTATATTAGAGCAAATCATCTTTTTAGTTTTCAAATGTTGACGCTGGTGCACGGAGAGGCGAGCCTAGTGATGGTGCGATGGTTTGCCTCACACTCGAGGAGTAACACACTTCCTGCAGTACCTGTATCATATCAGCAGAGCCACTTGCACAGCCCACCTCCCGCCAAGCTTAGATTTCCCCTGACCTTCCCTGATGTATACAAACGTCCAGTTATCGTAAAACTTTTCCTCCGCCGCTAAGAAATATGATTACTTAAGGACATCTTCCTCTTACACTCAACCTTTTAGCTACTTAGAAAGTCTTCCTTCGGAGAGTAAGTGGGAACGAAGGTTAGCAATCATTTTCAAGTGCCACCCACCTCCGCTGGGGAACCTATTCACTACGCCTCTGACAGATGAGAGGACTTCTTGGGGAGCCAAGAGGCAGAAGCGTTTACAACGTAATATGTTCTAAAGAATTTCTTTCCTTTTATCGATTTTTCGAATTATGCAAAATATGCGGCCGCTTTAAAGACTCGCTTATGAGCACAAAGTTTGGAAGAGGATCTGAGGCGATCTATCCTGTGAAGGTTGTGTGTTGAGCAGTATAAACACACACACACACACACACACACACACACACATATATATATATATATATATATATATATATATATATATATATATATATATATATATATATATATACACACTGAGGTGGTATTGCCATCACTGGAGAGCGCTTGGGATGAGGGTAGCGAAGCGGGCGTCTGGGCTCCCAGCGGGGCACGTAGTGTGCAGCCTCCATCACACAGGCATACACACACAGGCACGCACACATACAGGCACAGAGAAAGGCACACACACACACACACACACCATCGGGACTCACACACTCAACGACGCTGGAAATGGAAGAGAGATTGTGTTGTTGGTATTATGGAGTTGGGTTCTTCCTGGTTAGAGTGGCGGGTGGCTGGGGGCAGCAGCCTGGGGCAGAGAGCCGAGATAAAAGCTTCAGCTTGCTCCAGCGCGGCGGTGGCGGCCATGATGGGGTTGTGGGGAGCAGTGATCCAGAAGATATTCTTCGAGTTCTTCTTGGTACGGGCGACCTGCGAGAGGCTCTGGCGGTGGTGGGATGTAGGCTGGTCTGGCGGGAGAATATTTAGTTTTTCCTGAAGTGAGTTGACCATCTTACTGGTAGACCCTCGTCAGCATGTAGGGGAGGCAAGGTCCTGATCCAGCTGGCTGGAGGCAGTGATCACGAGGCTTTGTTGATCAAGTAGTGATAAGTTTTCTTAGTGTGACCGAAGAACTCTGAACAACCAAGAGTACGAAGTCAAAAGAGCCTTGTTTATGTTCTATGAAAACCCAGCTATTTTGAGGGCTTCGGTTTCCATCGTTCAGTGCCAATAATTGGTTCTGAGAATCATACGAATCGAACGTTCTCATGTCAGAAAATTTAGAAAATCCACAAAGGAATACAGAGGAAGTCAAGCATTAACTGATCACTGGAGTTCTTCAAGGTCGTTTGTGGCAGTGGAGGATGTCAGCATTGGAGGATGTCAGCAGTGGGGGATGTCAGCAGTGGAGGATGTGAGAAGCACACATTAGTGTGGTGAGAGTTGAGGTGCACACACCCACCCACCCACACACACACACACACACACACCCACACACATAATGGTAGGTTGTAGGTATACATGTACGTATTTTGACGGGTCAAGTCAATTGGGAGGTGAGTTTGAATGGAGAAAAACTGGAGGAAGTGAAGTGTTTTAGATATCTGGGAGTGGATCTGGCAGCGGATGGAACCATGGAAGCGGAAGTGGATCATAGGGTGGGGGAGGGGGCGAAAATTCTGGGGGCCTTGAAGAATGTGTGGAAGTCGAGAACATTATCTCGGAAAGCAAAAATGGGTATGTTTGAAGGAATAGTGGTTCCAACAATGTTGTATGGTTGCGAGGCGTGGGCTATGGATAGAGTTGGGCTCAGGAGGATGGATGTGCTGGAAATGAGATGTTTGAGGACAATGTGTGGTGTGAGGTGGTTTGATCGAGTGAGTAACGTAAGGGTAAGAGAGATGTGTGGAAATAAAAAGAGCGTGGTTGAGAGAGCAGAAGAGGGTGTTTTGAAGTGGTTTGGGCACATGGAGAGGATGAGTGAGGAAAGATTGACCAAGAGGATATATATGTCGGAGGTGGAGGGAACAAGGAGAAGAGGGAGACCAAATTGGAGGTGGAAAGATGGAGTGAAAAAGATTTTGTTTGATCGGGGCCTGAACATGCAGGAGGGTGAAAGGAGGGCAAGGAACAGAGTGAATTGGATCGATGTGGTATACCGGGGTTGACGTGCTGTCAGTGGATTGAATCAAGGCATGTGAAGCGTCTGGGGTAAACCATGGAAAGCTGTGTAGGTATGTATATTTGCGTGTGTGGACGTATGTATATACATGTGTATGGGGGGGGTTGGGCCATTTCTTTCGTCTGTTTCCTTGCGCTACCTCGCAAACGCGGGAGACAGCGACAAAGTATAAAAAAAAAAAAAAATTAAATATATCAATTTCCCGAATTTGAGCAAACTGTTTGTGGGTACGAGTCAGTAGACACGCTAAGCCTACGTCCAATTAGTAATACTGTGGTCGCATCCACGAAGCTTTCCAGTCTGGTGATCAATACTCTCTCTTGATCTGTTGGGGTCGAGAAAGACGTATCAGACTAATGACATTGGGAGCACTGAGCCTCAGACCGAAGGCAAGAAAATATAAATATGACGCTGCTCATCTACAATGACTTCTACATGACGCTGCTCATCTACAATGACTTCTACATGACGCTGCTCATCTAACATGACTTCTACTGATCTGTGTTGCTTAAACCATCACATTATTTTCTTTATTTGCTTTCCAACAACCAGTATAACCTTACTACAACCTTAAGACTTACGTCACCTCAGCCAGGCTGTGCTAGGTTATAGTAAACCTGATCATTTACTTGGGGACACGTGTTCTCAGCGCTGTGTTGGAAAATCTGTTTCCTCAGCTGGTCGTATTCTCAGCCACAAACCTGTATTCTCAGTGCCACGTTGTAAGTTTATTTTCTCAGCTGATAGCAGTACTTGTTCTCAGCGTTGTGTAACAGATCTGTGTCGTTGCTCAGCAGCAGCAGCAGCAGCAGCAGCAGGTCACTCCAGACATTGTAACACAGCAGGTGATGTGTTCCGGACGAACGAATGTTTAACGTATAAACAAGAAGACAACACAGCCGGTGCAAATAGTAATTCTTTTTTGCTATTTCATTCTACTGAGGAAACAGTTCATCCTTCCCTCGGAGCTGGTCGGTGAATAGACAGCTGGCTTAGACTCTGTGTGTGTGTGTGTGTGTGTGTGTGTGTGTGTGTGTGTGTGTGTGTGTGTGTGTGTGTGTGTGCATACACACTTAAGAATAAAGACTTTGTGTTTATACTGATAGTGAAACGACAAAGCTACACGAGTGTACAGCTCTTCCCCCGTAACACACAAATAGTAATCACACACAACACTGGTATACAGTAACCCTGCCTGATGGTAATCTCGCACGAGGTACACACACTTCAAGTGTCGGGAGGCCATGAGTGTGGAACTCCCTCCTCTGCTGTGAGAATAAATATCTTCACAGTTGGTCGTCAATACAACGACTGATCTTATATATTCCGGTCGTACGACAAACTAATCTTCAGTGACGTTTGGTCTTCTTGGTTCATATCTAACAACGAATGAGTTAGAGTCAACTGCACCAGGACGATATACTGTCTTGTTACTGTGGCGAGAGGGGAGTGGTGAGGCTGCCGTGCTGGGTGAGTGGCTGGGTAGCTTGCTTGCTTGCTGGGTGGTTGGCTATGTGGCACGGAGGGTTGCTGGTTGAGGTGTATAGGTGGCTGGGTGGGTGGACGACTGGGTGGTGGGTGGGTGGGTGGTTGGTTGGCTGAGCAAGCGAGCGGGCGGATGCGAGGCGGGTGTGTGAGCGACACCAGCAGCTTTATGTTGGCCCGATACGCATGGCCAGGCGCTGGTTATGGGTCATCGTGGCCGGATATGATGCCTGTGTACAGCCAATATTTTAAGGTCGACCCAGGAGGCCACACATACCACAAAGGATAGAGGCAACCACCTTCCCTGGCCACAACCAGACACAGAGGCAGACATCGACCCGGGCCAGCACACAAGCACTACCCTTACCCAGACACACAAGCTCCAGCCCTGGCCACACACACACTAGCACCGATGGATCCCGTGGCTTTTCCCTATACCATGAGAAAACTAAGATGATGTGTTTATTGTGATACATCACATCCTGGCGTAGTGACGCGCCACTGTACACAAGTCAGTGTATATGATGTTCATAGACTAAAGGGATGCTGTACGACGTGAATGGCCCGTATCATGAAAATTGTAGATGATACTTGAAAAACCCAAAGAATCATGCTATGAATACCTTTCCAAACTGAGGATGTGACCGGCACATCTCTACTACATAAAATATAAAGTATTTCCACACAGGCTGTAAAGAGGATCAGATTGTACGAGTGGAAAACCGAAGCCGGTGAAGAGAGAGGAAGGCTCCAGGTAGCTGGACCTCGGTTCATGATGGTAATACAACTGAAGACTTTTCTTGATCTGTATTTAAACAAATATCTTAAAGTTATGGTGCTTGATCTTAATATGTGATCCTTTAGTTAATATTATTACGACCCTTCCTCTCCTTATTTATTACGTATTAAAAATATTTGACATTTTCTGGCGATAATGATCAAGTTAGGAAGATGAGGCTATATACCTCCTGACTGTTATGTTTCTCCTCATTATCTCAAGATATAAACTTTTACAAGATGCAGAACACTACACAAGCATTTTGCGGCGAGATGATCATGCACAAGTGTATGGTCATGCAAACACGCATACATGCCCTCTGGTGTGGCGGTTAGCGTTACTGACCACGTATCAGCAAGGGTTCACATGGGTCGGGCCCTCATGGGTTCAACATCTGGGAGTGATTGGTGCACTGTTGGGTCCTACCGTTAACAGGCGGTGGATCTAGAGTGTTTCTGTTAACAGGTACAATCTAGGTCACGTGTACCCCTTGGGTGGGTTACCTTGTTGTACCTTCCTGAAATGTCCGACCTTATTACAGTGACCTTACAAGGCACGTGCTCATGTCTCGACTCAGACATTGTCTCTGGCTGGATCACCTCCGCATGAAGGACAAGAATATCAAACTACGATCCAATGGCATGATTTTCATCCTGTCAGATTACTCTTCCTGATTATTTCTATTTCGACTCGACATTATTCACGATAATCCTTCCCAGGTTTCTTCATTGCAACCTGCATCATTCTACCCACGTCATCTTTCTTGCTCTGGCCGGCAACAGTTGGTCAAGGCACGACATGTGGTCAACATAAAGCGTCACACACCTTCATCTGTCACGCGGATATGATTTAGAATTTTCTGAATTGGGTTCTCGTCAGGTCGTGGCGTATGTAGAAGACCATATTTCCCCCGGGAGGAGACAGACCGGACCCTCTACCTACATGCAAGAGGAACTTCATCCTCGTCGTCGACGTCTCGAAAAGGAAAGAGAAAACCCCCTCAGGAGGGCGCGCGGGGTTGGCACGAGTGTCTCGGGTCAGTATTGGTCAGGTGATGGACTTCTACAGTGATGTTCTGACCCAGGAGAGGTGCTGGCCAACCTTGCCTAAGCGTTGATACTACAGTGGCAGCCGTGCTCATGTTACCACAGTGGCAGCCGCGCTTGTGGTACCACAGTGGCAGCCGCGCTTGTGGTACCACAGTGGCAGCCGTGCTCATGTTACAACAGTGGCAGCCGTGCTTGTGGTACCACAGTGGCAGCCGTGCTCATGTTACCACAGTGACAGCCGTGTTTGTGGTACCACAGTGGCAGCCGTGCTTGTGGTACCACAGTGGCAGCCGTGCTCATGTTACCACAGTGACAGCCGTGCTTGTGGTACCACAGTGGCTGCCGTGCTTGTGGTACCACAGTGGCAGCCGTGCTCGTGGTGCCACAGTGGCAGCCGTGCTCGTGGTACCACAGTGGCAGCCGTGCTCGTGGTGCCACAGTGGTGGGTGTACCCTACAGAGGCAGCTGTTCCCATTACACATTTACCACCTCTGACGAAACGCATCAAAGTGATGGAAATTTTACACTCTGCAACGCATGGAAACTGGTTCTTCACATCACGACTTAAGCTATTCCAGTTCCAGTGGGCTGTGCCTTCCTGCGTCCTCTGTAAAATTCATGGTATGCCACGGGCGTGGGAGGGGCGAGGGTAGGCTGGGCTCACCACTATTCATTTGACTGAAACAATCGGTTATGACTGCGTCTCCGGGCACCAGTGTGACGCCCCGTTAGGTCTGGAGGTCGAGGCTAAGAGCAAGTGTGGGGAAAATGCCTTTCGTTGTTCCTCATATCATAAGACGTTCACGACCACATGTGAGCATCGTCTTGTGGTCACACAGGTCGGCCGTACGTGTCTGTATCACACATGTGTAACATACGTGATCTGTTCCCTCCTCCTCGGCGGTGGCGGTGGTGGTATACAAACGTCGTATACAAACCTCTGTTTAGAATCATTACAACATTATCGGTAATGACACGATGAGCCGATATCCACACACAATGAGCCGATATCAACACACGAAATCTATCTCCTGCTTTTCGTGAGTCAACAACGACGCCCACTCGTCACCTAACGAATAAAAGTATAGATGACAGACACGAACTCAGGTAAGATTGTTCTACAAATGAAGGGAACAGATCAGAAGAACAGGTCAGGAGACACAGATCAGGAGAACAGATCAGGAAGACACAGATGCAGGACACTACTAATAGCGTTTAGGACAGTGATCTGTCTTAGCATCGTGGTGAACCCCCAGCTCCGGCAGGAGGCCTTCATGTGGCATCTTATAAGTGTCAGATCTTGTCTCCCTCGACCCGTGACTGACTGTGGCCACTTTGAGTAGAAGTCCACCTGACCGGGACGAGCCACTTGTCTTGACCCAGGGAACACAAGTGCTGTTTAACAGTTGGTAGAAAATAAAGAACGAGTTGTATCTTTTTATTTCCCTCAAACTTTGATCATTAAGTTAGTCTCATTTGCCTAGGAAAGTTAAAGATACTTTTATGGTACAATTCACAAGGCCGATGTTGTTGGTGGTAATGGTGGAGGAGGTTGTGATGGTGGTGGTGGATGAGTTGGTAGTGGTTGTAGTTGTGGTAAGGATGATGTAGTTGTAGTTGTGGTTAGGATGATGTAGTTGTAGTTGTGGTTAGGATGATGTAGTTGTAGTTGTGGTTAGGATGATGTAGTTGTAGTTGTGGTTAGGATGATGTAGTTGTAGTTGTGGTTAGGATGATGTAGTTGTAGTGATGATGTGTTGGATGAAGGTTATGGTATTTATGTTAATGATGATGGTGGTGGTGATGATGGTGATGGTGGTGATGGTGGTGATGGTGGTGGTGGTGATGGTGGTGGTGGTGGTGGTGGTGGTGATGGAGGTGGTGGTGATGGTGGTGGTGATGGTGGTGGTGGTGGTGTTGAGGATGACAGTGGTGGCGTAGTGTGGTGCCTCTCAGTAATCACAGCGGTGGCTGACACATGGACCTGCCTCGCCCTGCCTCTCTGTCTTCCTCTCACAATGAGCCTCACTTCACATCAGTCAGTCATCAGTCAAACGGCAATGTGGACGGGTGGGGTACATCTCAGTGGGACTTAATTTTTTCTTATTTTCAGTTGATTCATGACGTAAATAATTTTTGTTATACATTGTGGTTAAACTGCGAGAGAACAGAGGCGATGATGATGATGACTGCCGTTGTCCTGGTGGCCCCAAAGGTGACGAAGGTCTGGAAGAATAAATTGATCAAGAATGTTCTCATTGTCGGTCATGGTCAGAGAACAGTGCTGGGATATGGAAGGCTTGTGCAGTCAAGTTAAGCGAGGCCAACACCGGGTAAGACCAGCCGCTGCTTCGTTAGGAAATAACAATTCGCTTCCACCAGCATCATGCGACCACTTCAGCAAATACTCATCGTTCCAAGCAATCAACCGAGCAAGTGCGCATCATCCTAACAAGTGCGCATCACCCCAGCAAACACCCATCACCCCAGCAAACACCCATCACCCCAGCAAACACCCATCACCCCAGCAAACACCCATCACCCCAGCAAACACCCATCACCCCAGCAAACACCCATCACCCCAGCAAACACCCATCACCCCAGCAAACACCCATCACCCCAGCAAACACCCATCACCTCAGCAAACACCCATCACCCCAGCAAACACCCATCACCCCAGCAAACACCCATCACCCCAGCAAACGCCCGTCACCCTCTACGAGCCAATAACATGCTTCAAATAAGATTTTCTCATCCGCTTCGTCAAAAGTTACGATTGCTTCAGACCTCCAAGAATATCCACACGGAATGTTGTCATCGGGCTGGTGAGGAGGCAGTGGAGTGTTGTGTGTGTGTGTGTCTGTGTGTTTGTGTGTGTGTGTGAGAGGCGAGCATCTCCCAGCTGGAGGTAGTGAAGCTGGAGGATCAGAATCATCAGGGAATTACGGTAAAGTTATGTTCATGGTTGAGTGCGTCTTCTTATAGCAGGATTCAATATTGTGACAGATGGCGATGCAGGCAGCACACACGCGTCGACTACGTGCGATCTGCGAGCCTTTGAGGCTGCCAGGTGAGGTGTTGACGAGATGACAGATCGGGAAGTGTACTGCGTCAGTGAGGAGATACACTTTGCACCAGTTGATTAGACCGCATGTCCAGTGGAGCACGACGGACATGGTGCAGTGAGAGGGGCCGTGTGTTGGAGACGTGCTGTGTTTATGGTAACACTCAGGCCATCAGCCGTGACATGAAACATGACACAGAGCAAAGATACTTCCTTCTGTAATATCGTCTTTCAAACTGCAGTAGTTATAACTAGACAAACAATTAGGTAAGATCGCTTTTTTCGACAACATTAAGCAACACAGACAAACAACTTAAAACAACTGTAGTAACACAAACATTCAGGTCAGAACACTTCTTTTAGCAACACAGTCGCTCAAATTAGCGTTTCTTACAGTTACACCCATTCGAGTTCGAAAACTTCTCAGTCCAATACACGCAGTCCAGGCAGGTCAGGTTTCCTACCCTCTCTCGTTCAACAACACAAAGATTAAGCTAAATTTAGCATTATACCTTTATTGTGGGTGGTCAAGTGGAGGGTATTTCGAGCCGCCATATACATGTGAGTATATAGGAAAGACAGATAACACAAGGGCTGGAGAACAGTACATGGGAAGAATAGATAACACAAGACCTGATGGTCTACGGCAAAGTTATCTGGTGGAGAACAGGAATGGTATTGTAGAGTCACAATGCACTTACATGGATACAGGGCAGTAACTATAAAAAATGGAGGCTTTGTTGAGCCATAATGCAGAAACTGTGTTGGATCTACTATCTGCTGGCTGTGTTGGGATGTTAGGTTTGGGCTATGTTAGGCCGCTAGGTTAATGCAACGCTAAGCCACGAATTGACCATCACGTGAAAGCGGCCATCACTGTCCACCTGCTTAAATTAGAATACTCGACACCACGTCAGAGAGACCGGGTTGATAGCCTCGAAGGTCAAAGGTCAGCGTAGTCGAAACAAGAGAACACCCACCCAGCCCCACCTACACAGAGAGCCCCCCCTATCGCTTCATTATTGGACTGCCAATCTATCAGACGTAATGGCTATCGACATCAGCTGCCCCTCATATAAAGCTTATGAACTTCCCTTTCATATGATAAAGTCGATTCTCCTGACCCTCCTGTTATTGCTTCATGTTCCTGTGGTTCCCGTCGGTGTTACGAGCCCATTAGACTCGAGTTGTGGGTCTATGTTGTATGTTATTAAGTTGGTCATCTCTGGACGTAGTGCATGTGAATATCTAACGTCCAGTCATATTCCAGGGTGTGCTGAAAATAATTTGCAATATACGTCTACACACACACACACACACACACACACACCCACACACACACACACACACACCTGGGTTACCTCAGAATATAGCAACCGTGTACCAAGATGATGTTGTGAGGGGATATTGGTGGCCCTGACACCCACACACCTGCTGAAACACCTGTATTTATCGTCTAGTTGTCCACTTGTGGTCGGAACACTCATGTCTACATCTTGACCAATACGGTTGATCACCCCAGCCAATACCAACCAGCGGCTGTGGTCAACACGTATCTGGTTTAAGCTCTGCCTCCTCAACAACGACCCAACATCTGGAGCCGAAAGTCAATACATCCAGGTCGGTCACACATCCCGCTGTACGTCACTATGGATAATGCCTTCTTAGTTAACCCTGGGGTGAGGCGCTTAGGGTGGATGATGCAGAAACTAAGATGATGACCATCATTGATGCCTACCATGGCTCCTTCCTCGAGACCTTTGTAACACCAGATGACGTGACCTGGATCACATCTACCATTCAGAGACTAATGCACAGCGAGACCTGGTCTTCAGCTACAACAACACCAGACTCTACAAGAGTCACTGTTAGAAAACACTTCGTGAAATATGCACAGAGAAAACATCTTCTTACCCTCCCAGTCACAACATCTGACACAGGTGGACGTCAACAAGCAATCTGGAAACTGGAAAAGTTGAGCAGTTTGAACGAGCAGACTCCCTCGTTCCCTCCGTCATTAACCTCTCTAATGATGAGGAAGTCCATCTTATTAACGACCACACTGCCACAATCCGTCACAGACTTCGCTATCCTGGACACCACTCGCCTTCCAGGCGGCCTGTGTCTCGGTAAATTAATTTGAGCTGGCCAGACACGAGACAGTCTCAAGGTGGAGCGAATCCAGAGCCACTGACTGACCTATGAAGCTCTAGGAAGAGTTCTCCTCCCAGGTCTCTGCTCCACCATCACCGCTTCCCTCCATCAATCAAAAGGTCTCGCTGATCGGGACACATCACGGGTCACCAATACTCAAGACAATAAGCCTTATGTCTCTTACTGACCTACGACCACCTACCTTCACCGCCATCCCCACCTTACACTGCCAGTCTTACGTTATCATTATTATCACGTCTCGGTCAAGACCCGTTCATTACCTCTGCTCAGAAGCTTCACCTCTCTCTCAGTTATGAGACAAACATTACCTTGTAATGCAGGTCTGAAGCATTCATCCCTCCCCCACACCACTGTTAGCCCAGGGCACAGACTCCTTCACAGAAAGACACTATAGACGCACTCAACTGAACACTGAGGAGTTTACTGCTTCGTGTTCTGTGACGGTTCGCCTAGTTAGCGGTCGATCTTGGGGGTCATCTTCCACCACAGCTTCTTACAACCTAAATCTGAGCCCAGGGAAGGAGGTTATCCAGGAGGGAGGCCACCCAAGCGACAGCAACTTGGCAAGACTAAGTATGCACCAGAGTTCTCGGCTCCTTGAGGCAAACTGCTCACCAACTCCACACTGTAAGGCTCACATCACTCAGGGTCGCGTTACTGCACCACAAGTAAGGTTCCAGGGCTCCTTGAGCACGACCTTCCTGCACGACGGTGCGACCTTCCTGCACGACGGTACGACCTTCCTGCACGACGGTACGACCTTCCTGCAAGACGGTGTGACCTTCCTGCACGACGGTACGACCTTCCTGCACGACGGTGCGACCTTCCTGCACGACGGTGCGACCTTCCTGGACGACGGTGCGACCTTCCTGCACGACGGTACGACCCTTAGGTATGATGGTTGACCTTTAGGTCTTTAAAGGTTGTACAGTCGTACTCAAAAGAATGAATCTAGGAATATATATATATATATATATATATATATATATATATGTATATATATATATGTATATATTGAACGAGTTCTTAATTTCCTTATGTCTTACAATATTCATTTAACTAATTTTGTTTAAAAGTCTGTTTTAAGATCGAGTGATGACAAGACACTGCCTAACACGACTGCTCTGAGGTAAAGGTATGATGATCTTACCCAACAGAGAACACCTCACCAGGACGGGGAATTAACCTACGCTTACATGAGTTTCCACATTGTCATCAGTGTGCCTCGCCTCCCCTTCCTTTATTCTAGTTTATGTAAACAGAGGCACGAGGGGCCAGATGTTAAGAGAGGAGGACAGGACGGGAGGGATGCGAGACTTGCTGCACCTGTTGCTGGTGTGGGGAAAGGTCTGGAGTCTGGACTCCACATTTAGGAGGCAAGAAACAGGATGAAGACCCCATGTGTCCCTGACGACCAGGTCCCTTCCTGGCCAGCCTGGGCTCAGTGGAGGACGACCTTCCATTTCGAGGATGAAGTGGATGAAGAGGAGTCTTCTGTCAGACGCTACGATCTTCTGTTATGTGTCCTTCACATGTGTGTCCTGACTGGCTGGTGTCTGGTCAGACTTGACTGACTGGCGGAGGTACTGCTTGAGGTTGGCGGAGGTACTGCTTGAGGTTGGTGGAGGTACTGCTTGAGGTTGGCGGAGGTACTGCTTGAGGTTGGCGGAGGTACTGCTTGAGGTTGGCGGAGGTACTGCTTGAGGTTGGTGGAGGTACTGCTTGAGGTTGGCGGAGGTACTGCTTGAGGTTGGCGGAGGTACTGCTTGAGGTTGGCGGAGGTACTGCTTGAGGTTGGCGGAGGTACTGCTTGAGGTTGGTGGAGGTACTGCTTGAGGTTGGTGGAGGTACTGCTTGAGGATTAACTTGAATTACTTTTATTGTCAGTTTATGGTCATCTCACCACTCGAAACACTAACAACAACGACACTTAGATTATCACTGAAGTCTTCGCTGGAATATGGGGGGGGGAGAGAGAGAGAGAGAGAGAGAGAGAGAGAGAGAGAGAGAGAGAGAGAGAGAGAGAGAGAGAGAGAGAGAGAGAGAGAGGATTATTGTCTACAAATTTTGAAGGCATTTATCCCTCAGAAGACAAGAAACTTCTTATCAGTATGTAATACTCTTTATCACCTGATTGCAGGTTTTATTCTATTCATTTTCTTACTTACCAGAAGGTCAGGAGGGACGAGGGAAGAGTGAAGGAAAAGAAAACATTTCAGCCACTCTTCCCGCGTCCCAGCTCCAGACTCGGCTGCGTCTGTTCCCCATCAAAGGTAAAAAGAAAATAGGAAATATGTAAATGGGAATTTGCTCACTCGTGTTACTTTTAAAAAGAATAACTGTTGTGTTTCCAGTGTGGATGTGGAATAACCCATCGGCGAGCTGGAGGAACTGATGGCGAGGAATGATATAGGATTCCCACTCACGCGCAGGACGCTACCTGCTGGACGCGGTCAGTGTCTGTGTAGGCAGGAGGGCAGGGACGCGGGAGAGGTGTACCGTCCAGTGTGTGGCTGTTGTACCGCACTGTACCGTACTGTACCGTAAATGGCGAGATGACAGGTCAACGGATGACAGCTGTACCGTCCAAGGCATGATGGATGTACCGATCTTTGTATGACATTGTATGTACCGTCCGAGGTATAGCATGGGTACCATCCCAAGTATGTTTGGCGCACCGTCTTGATGGGAGCCAGACTTAACCTGTCTACTGAACCAAATGTAAAACATGAACTCCCCCTCGCTCGCCTCTCCTCGCTTGCTTCCTTTCGCCTTGTCTCCCTTGGCCTCTCCTCCCCTCTTCTCTCCTTACCTCGCCTCTCCTCCCCTCTTCTCTCCTTACCTTCTCTCTCCTCCCCTCGCCCCTCAACACAGATTTGCTCAGATAATACTGCGTGGACTCAGAGTACAAGAGTTTTACATGTGATTCTCAGGATCTGCACCGCCACGTGAAGCTGTTGGACACTTGTGAGTAATGGGCTTTCTTTCCCAGGTGTAGTGGCTGGGGTGTAGTGGCTGGGGTGTAGTGGCTGGGGGTACAGTAGCTGGGGATGTGGTAGCTGAAGTGTGGTAGCTGAAGTGTGGTGGCTGGAGTGTGGTGGCTGGGACGTGGTTGTGGTGACTAGTGGTTAATCCAGACTTCCTAGTGAATATTGTTTACAAAACGGGACACAACAGTCCCAGATGTTCTCCATCTGGAAAACTGAGTTTGATGATGAATCTAAAACTCTGAGATGTACAGTAGCAGCCTGACTGGTGCCACTGGCAGAAACGCACTTCAGTGAGGTGCGCAGCTGGAACAGATGGCTTATCAACAAGCTGTTTCTCTAAGCTTACTCTGGGTTTTGGCTTATGGGGCGTAAGAGTGAACACAGACAATGAGTAAAAAGGCATCGTAGAGTAGAAATAGAAGGGTTGAGGAATGGAAAGGACGATGACGTGTTATACACACAGTAGATCATTGTAAGGCAGTGAGGTGCCAGGCTCACTTGGCTGGAGATGAAGCTGTGAATATTTGCCCAGAGTTGAGGAAGCTGGGCGGGGGTAGTGAAGGGGAGGGGGGAGGGGGGAGGGGGGAGGGGAGGGGATCAAAAGAAGGTTAGGAAAATGTAGGAGGATAATGGCTCCTCGTGTTGAGCCCAGGTGGCCCATTGTCTGAGGAGAGAGTCGCCGGCACAGTGATGCTGAGAGAGACGTAACCCGAGACGCAGAGAGAGAGAGAGAGAGAGAGAGAGAGAGAGAGAGAGAGAGAGAGAGAGAGAGAGAGAGAGAGAGAGAGAGGAAACTTGTATTCGTGGGCAGGTGTGGTCGTAGGATGGTTTTGTCACGGGCAAATGTAGTGGTGTGCAGGAGCAAGTCATGGCCAGGTGTAGTCATGGTCAGGTGTAGCCGTAGTATTTGAAAAACTATTTGACCGTCATCCATTTTTCTTAATGCGAGGATTATGTGTACGTAGAGGTAGCAGACCTGAAGAATCATATAGCGATGATTTATTCATGGAAAGATCAGACAGGATTCGAAAAATGCAACTGCCACGTTCCTCTATCCTCGACATTTGTCCATGAAGCCAGCACACATGAACGACCCGGTGTGTCACGCTGACTGACGACACTTGTTGTGAACACTTGTGCTAGGCGGAGGTTCAACCTTCCTGCGTGCCTCCGTCTCTCACAGGTTCAGAGAGATACACACGTCGCCTCCTTCCTCCTAGTAAAGAAATGACCCATCTTGACCACGTTCTTGCAAGTTCATGCAATCCTCACTGACCCTCTGAGATATTCAGGCACACGTGGACTCGTTACGTCATCCACGTATATCAAGATGAACAATGGTGTAAGGACTGAACCGTGTGTCACACCACTGTGTGTGTGTGTGAGTGTGTGTGTGTGTGTGTGTGTGTGTGTATGTGTGTGTGTGTCTGTGTGGATCTTCACCAACGACCACGCCTGACATCATCAGACTTTGAGGACTTCAAAGTTTACGAAATTCACGTTAATGATATTCGGCAGGAGTACTAAACGAACATTCGAGGGGCCACTTCGCTAATTGAGTCACGTTCTTTTCCACACGAGTAGAGGAAAGTAAAGCCATTTCTCTGAACACTCCTCTGTTCTTCAGGATGTCGCCGACTTAACTTTACGCTCAAACTCACCTCTAAAACTGAACGAGAAAACTTGATAAAGTTGTGTTACATCTCACGAGAAAAGTTAACTTGTGGTTTGAACTTCATTTCCAATACTGACAACACATCTATGTATTGTAATGAACCTGACGAACTGTAAATGATGTTTCCTGATATACACACATGACGTGTGAACAAATGTCCAAACACACACGTCATATTTCCACTGGATGTAAACACTCGTAGTAATGAGCAATCACTAAGTACCAGAAATACTCAGCAGGAGGACACGACTCTGGTGTATGTTGGACGTAATTTCATGACGTTTGCTGACGATGATAACGGCTCTGCGTTGTCTAACTGTGAGTCTTACCTATCTCATGGTCGTGGCAGTAACAGTCGTACCTGTCTCATGGTCGTGGCAGTAACAGTCGTACCTGTCTCATGGTCGTGGCAAGGCTCGTGCAGTGCTCAACAAACTACTGTATGTTGACCATGACGAGGAAGCCACTGTGGAGCGCATTACGTGGTGACGACCAGCTATGCCATGAGGGGAGGACGTCAGTATCATGAGGGGAGGACGTCAGTATCATGAGGGGAAGACGTCAGTATCATGAGGGGAGGACGCCAGTATCATGAGGGGAAGACGTCAGTAGTGACCCAGATTTCTGAGACCTTATCTCTGCAGCGTGGCAGGTTAGGTGATGGAGAAATACATGTTCAGAACATTGATGCCACAGATGCCAGGGTCAGGGGATAAGTGGTGTTATTGACACGAATGATGACTGAACAGTTGAGGAGCGAGGTGACTTCTGGGTTGAGATGGGCTTATGATGAAGGAATGAATATGAACTAAGTACTGACCGAGGCTACTGTGCTGGGATAACCAGAGGAAAAATGTTGAATGATGGATATGGAGATGTGGGAGGAGCTAGACGTTACGGGTCGTTCACATGGTGGAAACCTTGTGATCAGATTTTGCTGAGGACGATGCAGGGGTGTTGGTGAGGTACCCCCAGCCCGTGTGTCAGGACGAGGCAGGGGTGTTGGTGAGGTACCCCCAGCCCGTGTGTCAGGACGAATAAACCTTTTGTAAAGTCAGTGTTGCTCAGAGGGTGAGAAACATGGACCTGTATGGAACTGGAGAAACATTTCACATATTTTCTAAAGTTCAGAGATATGATTACACCAGAGGTTGTGACTTGTTGTTGGAGAATAGAAATGATGTGAAAAGGCGCAATGAGTGTTATGAAACTGATGGAATGTTTAAGAATGATTTTGCTTTTTGAGGAATAGTTGTTCCTTAGACGTCTGTGGGTGATACATGTTACAAGATTGAGGTATCGTCAGTGGAGGCTCACTGCTGACTAACACGTAGCTGACAAGTGTAGCAGAGGTGAGTGCAGGAGTGATCAGGAGAATGACAGTAAACACTGACATGTCGACTGGTGTCACGTCAGTCATAACTGGTGTCAGCCAGTCGCTGTGTATTAACCAGTTTGTCAGCCTGACCCTCTGTCTGTCTCGGCTGTGGTCAATCAATCGTCTTGTGTTCAGTAGTTTTCAGTAAGTCGAGACGCGGAGCCAAGCACACCTGAGTGAAGGTACTTCATGATGGTGAGACGCTTCTGGTCACGGAGGGTGTCTCCTCTCCAGCAGTAGATCTTGACTGACTGAAGGTCATGACTGTGTCAAGACGTGACACAAGGTCCTGGCCGCAGGTCCGTCAGTAGCAGAAAGTGTCAGGGATTTGGTTCCAGTGAGGAGGTGGCAACCCTGCGAGGCGTTTCTGTGAGGTTAGACGAGTGTTTTGTAGACTGAGAATGTTCGTCATAAACATCTTTGAAAATCTGATCTCCAGAGAGCGGAGCTTATCCGTCGGTGTGTGACCGAGCCAACCAGGGACGAGAATAGTGCCATCTTTGCCACTGGTCACAGTAGAGGAGGGAGGATCGTGCTTCACGGGTGAGGAGGCAAAGCTGCGCTGGCCAACACCTTGTGAACCAGGGCTGCGTGACGGCTGGAAAGCTGCCACAGGAAACCTGACATAAGAGTTTGGTAAAATGTTATATTCCATGTGGATACACCTCTTGGTCAGGGAAATACATGCTTACAACAATGTCTTGGATGACGGCGCCTCACAATATTCAGGCCAACGCGTATCTCACCACCAGCGAAGTGTGGATCGTCAAAAACTTGGATTTTTCATTGTAAAGTCAAAAGGTCTGGATCACAGAAGTGTTGTCTTTTCATTTCCAGTGTGTTCTCGAGCGAGAAAGTCATGGAAAACCTACCCAGTGTTGCTGTGGACTTTTTCTTCGTTATGGCAGCAGTAGATGGGACACAAGTGCTCATGAGGTCAAAGGACACCGCTGAAGCCGAGATGGTAGCGGATCGAGGGATCAAGAACATCCCGTCCCGCTTGACTTTCCAGATCCAAGACAACTTGATGCGCTGTTGGTTCGTAGATCCATCTCTGACCAGTACTGCTCCTGGAATATTTTGCATACACGTCACGGAGAGAAAAATGTTGCCATGAACATTTTCCATCTTTGACATATATTTCGCAGCAACGATTCAGGGTCCAGACGACACCTCAGCAACACTGAGTCCTGGAAAACGGTGGAGTGAATGGCAGAACGAGAGAAGCAGATTCTCCAGGTCGACTCATCATTAGCCACACACAGACACCTACGTCTATGCCCGACTATTTTCTTTCTCCAGGTCCTCACAGCAGGTCCTAGCTCCAGGTCCTCACAGCAGGTCCTAGCTCCAGGTCCTTGCTGCAGGTCCTTGCTGCAGGTCCTCACTGCAGGTCCTAGCTCCAGGTCCTCACAGCAGCAGGTCCTAGCTCCAGGTCCTCACAGCAGCAGGTCCTAGCTCCAGGTCCACACCGCTCTGAAGTAAGACTCGCCTGACTTGCTCAGTAAAGCCTGTGATCCGCCGGACGTGTTCCATACATGTTTGTGGCACGTGCGCCGACGTGGCAGGTGGTGTTTTTGTCTGTGTTTGTTTGCTTTGGTTATCATGGAGTCTTGACGCTGTGGCAGCAGCAGAGGCTGGCGGGGGACGGGGCACTGGTGGAGAGATTGGTCAAGGGATTGGTGGAAAGATTAGTGGCGTGATTGGGAAATTGTGGAGATATAAGTAGAGGGATTGGTAGGGAGATTGACGGAGGGATTGGTAGAGATATTGGTGGAGAGATTCGAGGAAATGCTGGTCGAAGGATTGGTGGGTATATTGGTGGAGGGACTGGTGGAGGGATCGGTGGAGGGACTGGTGGAGGGAGATGGATTGTGGGAACGTTATGGCGCTGTGGATAGAAAGGTAAGTTGTGGACACATTGATGTGGTGGGCCAGGTTGTGGTGAGCATATCTCATCATTTCCTGAGGACTGAGTACACTAAAAAAGATCCAGATGTAAAGACAAAGAGAATCATATTTCTGTGTCTACACGCCGGCAGAAACGAGCACAGATACACACACACACACACACACACACACACACACACACACACACACACACACATGCACATATATTTACATGGCTCACTCACTCGGGTTTGTGCACACATATGAATGATACATGCATGTATACTGTATTGTTCCTACAGCAAAAGAATTGGGCCGGAGGTAAAACCGTATGTATATTGAGAATTAAGAGTAATCAAAATATCATTGAAAAATGCATATGGATTTCTCGAGTTTAATACTTTTTCACTTTCATTTGAATATAAACATTGAACGTATGAATTAGAAAGTTTAACTTCTCTTTCAACTTGTATTTATCTATGATAATTATCTTCTCAAGCTCAGTAATTTCCTCTGATCTCATGTTTTTACCTCACTAATATTTTCCTTCGTATTTCAACAATCCTTCTATCTTCCATTACGTTTTCGTCGCTTTGCTCTTAAGATTCCGGGTGTTTCCGCTGTGTAGTTTTATCATCGTTCCATCAGTTTATCGTTGGATGTTGGCGAGTCATACGTCTTCATCCTGGCGAGTGTGTGGCGCCTGTGTCTTCCCTAGAGTCTCCCTGCTTCACCAGTCCTCCTCCTCCCACAGCTGGTGGCGGTGCGGGAAGATGCAGTCTGTAGGGATGTGTGTGTGTGTGTGTGTGTGTGTGTGTGTTGAGGGTGAGTGTAGTGGGTGTGTTGAGGGTGAGTATGGTGGGTGTGTTGAGGTGTGGGAGGGTGGTGTAGAGCGTTCGTCTCGCTGGTCAGGATCTCTCGGGTGGGAGGGCAGTGCCCAAAGCCTTGTAGTCCTGGTGGGTCGCCTGGCCAGGCCCCGGGCGGGGGACATCCTCCCGAAATTTTGACCGCAGAAGTTTCAGGATCATGAAGCCCATGAAGTGTTCAGAAGATAATCTGCATCGTCTTGCCCACCTCAGGGCTTTTGGGGTAGGAGGAAGAGCGGCAAGATGAGGAGGAAGAGTGGGGGAAAGGAGGAGGAGGAGGTTACTACAGATGAAAAAATCCTCTGAGGATATTCTGGGCTACGAGCCACCAGGGTCGTGTTGCCGGTGGTCGATACATTAGAGGGAAGGGCGGCCTGGAGAGGGTCGTGACCGGCCTGCAACGCTTCCATGGCCAGGATATTGGAAACTGTTATGATCAGCAGAGTGTATGTGAGTAGCGAGTTATCACAGGACAAGAGTATGATATCTCCAGCGGAGTCTGCTTCACTCCCGGGACGCTGGTCCAGCAGAGGTAGTCTCCAGCAATGTCTGCTGCCGTCAGTCTCCCCAGCACAGTTGCACAAGAACAGCTCAAAATCCGTCTGACCGTAGACGTATATTTACTCACCTGGAAAATGAACTTTCCTCTCGATAACAACGATGCAACCTGACGGTGGAGACTGGAAGTCTTGTGTACGGTGGAGGCCTGTCGGAGTATGGCGTCTGATATGCCAGTGTTGAGTAATGTTCTGTTACGTTTGTGATGTATTTATTTCATGAATAGTCTGGTAGTGGGTTCCTGGCAGCCATGTGGTTACTATGTCCAGTTCTATCTTCCTTTTATATGTTTCTTTTTCTGCCAATAAAGAGAAGTTTACCAAAATATATATTGTGTGGAGAAGCATCGAAATCTTCGTGTTGTCCTTCACCCTTTGTTGGAGTCTTGTAACTATGGATTATTCCTGTATGGTGTCTGTGTGGGTCAGGGCGGCGCTGTGGGGAATGTCGTCACACAAGATCTTACTCAATTCGATGATTAGTCAAGTCTGTTTATACATGTGCCGCTGAGGCCATGTTTACTGCCCGTGTCACATCAAAGGACGTCTCTGAGCTGGTTTTCCTGAGGCCAGGGATTCATTCACGATCAAGACGAGGGGCAAGACACGGCGGCATCTTGTACAGATGTTTATGATGAGTCTGCTATGTCAGGGCTGACCATATCTTCTACTGTGGTGGATTCCCGGCTCTGTGTGTGTGTGTGTGTGTGTGTGTGTGTGTGTGTGTGTGTGTGTGTGTGTGTTCATACAAATCACGACCATCTTAATATCTTACAAGGCTCTACAGCAAAGTGTACACACATGAAATGGAGACGAATTACTTTGATACAATCTTGAGGCAAATCATGAGATGATCCAGTTTGTTACCCTTCATCAGGAAGTAGTGGCTAGTGAGGAATGTGTCCAGCATGGCCCTTACTGGGTGACTGATGATGCTAAACTGACCAGAGTTATGATGGTTGTGGGTGATGTCACGGTGGTCCTGTGTTCCCTTTTATCCATTACGTGGTTGTGGGCGGCCAGGTTGGGCCAATGACTCTACCACTGTGGTTGTAATGATTTCTCCTTCAACGAGAGTTTGGGTACACCCTCCCTGGCATCGTCCACAGCCTCTCAAGCTTATCTGGCTTCTTAAGTCTTCAAGCTTTTCCGGCAGCTTAGTGAAGTGAGTCCTCAACCTGTCCTTTGCAGCTTTGTGAATGGGTTCTTAGGTCTAGTGCCAAAATTACATCTAAATTCCGGAATTAATTTTGAAAATGATTAGACTTATTAATGGTGCAGACCCGTACTTCATTATAACTCATTATAGTATAATTAATAGACCATAAAACAGATAATTAATCGGTAAATTTGCACATTCTCCATGATCTGCGTTATGACGTAATCGACGAATTCCTGTGATTATGTTTTACATAACGACACCTGCAGCTGAGGATACCTGCAGCTGAGGCCGCCTGCAGCTGAGGATACCTGCAGCTGAGGCCGCCTGCAGCTGAGGACGCCTGCAGCTGAGGCCGCCTGCAGCTGAGGACGCCTGCAGCTGAGGCCGCCTGCAGCTGAGGCCGCCTGCAGCTGAGGACACCTGCAGCTGAGGACGCCTGCAGCTGAGGCCACCTGCAGCTGAGGACACCTGCAGCTGAGGCCGCCTGCAGTTGAGGACACCTGCAGCTGAGGACACCTGCAGCTGAGGACATCTGATCACAATGTACGTCTCTCGCTCATATACAACTGGTCAGGCCACTCGTCACCTGGCCTCCCCCAGCAGCAGCAGCATCAGTGTTGCACGCTCGTGTGGTCTGTGTTTCCCAGGATAGTGGAGCCCAGCGGCAGGAAGGATCCGGACGCGTCTGGAGAGAGAGAGAGAGAGAGAGAGAGAGAGAGAGAGAGAGAGAGAGAGAGAGAGAGAGAGAGAGAGACTCTCCTACAAGTATTGAAGACTGTTTGCAGGTATGGCAGGACTAGTGGGTCGAGGTAGCTACATGTCTTGCTGGTTGAATGATTCAGTTTATCTTTCCTTATCTTGTGTGGAGGAACACCTACCTGGTCGTGCGGCTCGAGAACACACTGAGGCACCCAGACACATTAACACAAGTATTAACCTCCGGTTGGCCACGCCACCTTAAGGAGCGTCACCCGTGAGCCTAACATGATTCAGGTCCTCCTGGCGACTTCTCCAATACTGATTCTAAAGATTTCTCTTTCGAAACTCACTGTGGATCAGGAGGAAGCTTCACAACAGTTTCTCAGCCACAAAATGTGCATTTTTTTAGGTTTATTGTACCTCAAAAGGTTTAAATCCGAGAGAAAATGGAAAATAAAGTAACTTTATTAGTTTGTATGATGATGATCAACCTGTATAGGTCTACTGGTACCTTCCCCGCAGTGGTAGCCTCCAGGTGCAAAACTCCTGCAGGACGAACAGCCCCACACACCGGAGTACATCCTCGTCAATTACTAAAAAGACATATGAATAAGTCTGATGCGTATCAGTTCTCTTTCATGTAGCCAATAATTGGCTATGGCGGAAATAAATGCAGTGTAATTTGGTGTAATTTGCCCGTAGAGTTCAAAGATCAAACGCAACCTTTTCTCTCTGTATTCAAGTAATCACTGACCTGGCCACTTCACATAATAATCACGACCTTTCCTCTCTGAAACAAATATCCTAACCACCTCTTTGATTACCTGTGTCACAGTCATGTATCGCAAGCCAGCCACAGTAAAAAATGCCCTTGTACCATGAGGTTGCTAAAGTTCCTGCACTACGGGAGCTGGGGTTCCTGAAGGAGGGTAAAGACGTGTAGTGAGCAGGTAGTGACCCACCTAGCAAGGGCCTCTGCCTGGGTAGTGAGGCGGGGAGGACAAGTCTTGCCCAGTACACTGATGTGAGATCATACTGGGAGTATTACCATCACGTTGTGCAGATGTGTGATTGCTGGGCGGTCAGTGGATGATCAGGCAGGACTGACGTGGGTTTACATCAGAGCGGACGAAGTGTGTATACAGGATACGAAAGCATTCTATCTCTTGCCCAGAGTTGTTGCTGGTAAGTGTTCTGAGGGCGTCTAGCTTGTTAGTGGGCGGTGTGTTGATGTTTATACTGTGGGAAGCAGTAGGGATCCGGTGGTCTGAATTCTGAACATTAATTTTCATCCTTCAGGAGGGCCTACTGCCAGGGTCGCAGCGGTGGGGACTGACGCGTGGGACAGTACATATGAGCTCTAGTGGGTGGGTCATGTACTGAGAGAGAGAGAGAGAGAGAGAGAGAGAGAGAGAATTATTCTTGTGAACATAAGAACTGTGTCGTATCCATATGGAGTTGGACTACAGCAGTTTTGGTCACAGCCTCTGCGCCACACAGCACCATAACCATCAAGCAGGAATTCATCTTTAACATCTTCCCTGAGCTTCACCGTCAGCTGGTAAGGAGAGACATCGGTGTTCGCTGATACCGGGAGAGCGTCCTCCCCCGGTAAAAGTATATATCCAAATTTCTTTACCAGAGTCTCACTCTAACACCAGAAGCGAACATTTTATAGTTATTATTTGGGAACCAAGATTTAGAGAAAATGTGAGAGCACTGAGGAGGAACTGAAATATTAATGATATCTGTTGGCTTCACGGATACTGAGATGCCCTGTCCGCTATCTCGAAGTGATGCAGTCTGCACCACTTTCTGGTTTACATGATATGATGGTTTCTGGAAATCTTGAAGATTTTTCTTTTATTTTGGCAATGGAAGGCAGCAGGGCTGGCGCGTGACGTGGTTTGATGAAGTTACTGCCTCATGTTTGGCCGGGATGCTGGGGACGTGGGACGTGTAGTGCTGGGGACGTGGGACGTGTAGTGCTGGGGACGTGGAACATGTAGTGCTGGGGACGTGGGGCGTGTAGTGCTGGGGACGTGGAACATGTAGTGCTAGGGACGTGGGACGTGTAGTGCTGAGGACGTGGGACGTGTAGTGCTGGGGACGTGGGACGTGTAGTGCTGAGGACGTGGGACGTGTAGTGCTGAGGACGTGGGACGTGTAATGCTGGGGACGTGGGACGCGTAGTGCTCATGTGATACCGGTTTATGTGGGCTAAAAAGTAAGGGCTTGATCACTGACCGAGTCGTCATGCTCCTGAGCATCGCATCAGCCGTGCTCCTGTGAACAGCATCCAACGTGTTCTGGGTTCTCGTCGTCAGATCATACTCACAGTGTTATTTTCATCGGTGCTCGAGTGGTCTACACGAACCATGATGAACAGAAGACACAAGCAAGACAAATCCTTTGACTAATTTGCTTGGGTGCGAATTTCAGTGTCGTCAGCAGAGATCACAGAACGAAATTCATTAGAGGAACATCTAGACCCTCGAACACGACGGTACGACCCTAGAACACGACGGTACGACCCTCGAGCACGACGGTACGACCCTCGAGCACGACGGTGCGATCCTCGAGCACGACGGTACGACCTTCGAGCACGACGGTACGACCCTCAAGTATAGTTACTGAGTAAAGTGGCATGGTACTCTAAGGTCATATATCATTTGAATGGTAAGAATAGTACACTTGGACGAGGCACGAGATAAAGGGAACGGAATGGCGTTTCTTCTTACAAGAATGAACAAATAGAACAGAAGGTATTTTTATCCAGGATGAACAGAGAAAGCTTATATAGAGATAGGATGGTACGTGGAATATCTATACTTAGTCTTTTGATGAGATGCTAGGAAAGATGAGGGAAAGTCTGGAAGTTTAATGAATGTAAGCAAAAACAGCTGATGGGGTAAACAGGCTGGATATTATGGTTATAATGAAGGCAGCGTAAGGCACCAAGTGGTGAGCTTAAAGTGGCCAGGGGAAGGAATGACATTAACATACGTGAGAATGGCCAGTGGTAGGTAGTGTGGGGTGCACTGGGAAGTACAAGAGACAGATTCAAGTGTAAAGACCCGAAATGCTGCCACTCCTGAGGCAGGAGACATTGCCTGTATATAAGGATGGACGACGCTTGAAAAACTTGATAAAGACAGGAAGCAAGAAGCAAGAAGATGATCTGGAAGAACAGCAGACGTGATAAGGAGGATGAACACATATCTGAGGAGGAGTAGCACATGCGTAGACAGCGGATGTGAAGAGAACAACCAAGGGAACTATACCTGAGGAGGACGATGGGAGAGATAGAGACTGCAAACATCATGGAGATTGAACGAGTATCACAGATGTCTGGTGACCCATCTGTCTTGGACGCTTTTTTGGTGACAAGATCATTTGACCTCTTAAGCATGATATTGTGCCACTTGAACATGACAGTCCGGCCACTGAACACAGCTGTGTGATCCCGTGAGTATGATGACCTGGCTTTTGACGTGACCCTGAGGGCTGAGGTTAAGGGCCAGGTCATCGTACTCAAGGGGTGTACCCTCGTGGTCAAAAAGTAAATATGACGACTAAGTCTTCACACCTGGCACTACTCACGTCTGGAGGGAAAGTGTGAGTTTGAGGCAGGCTGGACCACGCGGCAAACTCGTCAGAATCAGTACAAGTGGTTTTATCCGACAGAAGGGCCGATGAGGACAATATCTAGGTCACAACGATCGACCTTACACGCATCGCCCACTACCATAGGCTGAGCAAGTCTCTATGTTCCTATACAACTTTCGAACATGAAGAACATGAAGAACATGAAGAAAAAGAAGGAGTCAATATCATCTTGATCATCATCTTTATTTCAAACTTAATACTTGCTTTTTTCATTCCGTTATATTTCAGTTCGTCATTATCATCACTATCGTCCTTATCATCACTATCGTCCTTATCATCACTATCATCACTATCATCATTATCGTCGCACCCATAACCTTATCCGTGCTGGTGGCCGCCACAAGGGGTCAGATGGGGCCCCTAGCCTACCATCCTCCACCAGTGTTACCAGCGTCTTTAATGTGCAGCAGCTCCATAATGGGGAATGATCTTTATTGGTAATGCTTTTTAGGACTCTCTCTCTCTCTCTCTCTCTCTCTCTCTCTCTCTCTCTCTCTCTCTCTCCCCATATCTCTGACGTGTAGACCTAGTGGAACGTCATCAGATCCAACAAGATAACATCTGCGGAGTCGTCGAGGTAGTAAGTGAGGGGACACGTGAGGGGCCTTGACCTGTGGTGGGATACCTCACGAGCTGTGATGAGAGGCTGTTGCACGGTGAGTGCCAGTGTGAGTGGGTAACGCTGAATAGGAAGGGGAGGCGCTCGATTGAGGAGCAGGAAATGTGAAGCCTCAGGGAAGAGAAAGAGAGAGAAGTATGGGTGAGAGGCAGAGGCATGAGGGACAGAATTAGGTAGATGAGGAAAACTAAGGATAAACGACAGAAACATATGAGAATGTAAGAAATGAAGGAATTATGATGGAAGATGAAACTACAGCGAAGTGAGAGTTGAAGTGAGTGAAAGATTACCGTAGGAGCAGTGACTGGGCGGTCGGAGGTCACTGGACAGTGACAGTAACCAGTGAGGTCACTGTTTGCAAGCGTCCAGCCTCACCAGGCACATACATTCCCATTCAGGGAAATTGTAATCTGAAACCACAACTCACTGCTCACTCTGGGGAACACCAAATCACCAGATCAATTCGTCCTCAGACTTGTTATCATTGAGAATGTCGAGGAAGCAAAGGATTACTTGATGTACAGAATTATCGAGGTGTGTGCCTTCTGACCTGATGTACCAGCGGTAACCACATTCTGAACCTAAACGTCCTGGAAGCTGGATAATGGTTGGCCACTACATCTTGGGGCACCGTGTCATAACAGCTCTTACAGCGAGGGACATGGGTTATACTATGCCAGGTTAGGTTAGGTTATACCAGGTTAGGCTATACCAAGCTACGTAGGTTAGGTTAGGTTATACCAGGTTAGGCTATACCAAGCTACGTAGGTTATACCAGATTGCGATTAGGTTAAACAAGATTACGTTATGAGTCAGGAGATACGTGTCTCTGTGCCTCGCTCCTCACACAAAATGCTTCCAGACCGCTCTTGGTCCACAGGCTCCACCCACACGTGAGGTCCACAGGTTCACCCACACGTGAGGTCCACAGGCTCCACCCACACGTGACGTTCACAGGCTCCACCCACACGTGACATTCACAGGTTCCACCCACACGTGAGGTCCACAGGTTCCACCCGCACGTGACGTTCACAGGCTCCACCCACATGTGAGGTGAGACACCCTCGACCTCAGCTTGTTAATCACTATCTCTCCAGCCTAAGCGCACCACCCTCCTCCACCTCCTCCTCCTCCTTTCATTAACCCAAGGTATAAGTGTCTGGACCGTACGATTAAGCTTCACAAATGGACCTTGCTAATGACTTCACTCCTCATGACTTCCTCTCCTCCCTAGTGAATATTTCTATATTACTAATTATGCCGCACATACTTCTCGTCTCTACTGTTATAAGTTTTCTACCCTCACCCCAATTTTCAGAGCCAACACAACACATCCACCTACAGTTGTCGGAACATGGTGTCTGTCGTACGGGATTCTTGCTCACTAAACACTTGACGTATTTCTTTTCATCCTGGTCTTCAGAGCATCTCCTGCTCTTCGTCCTGAAGTTATTCAACTCGACGTTTCCTCTGCTGTACTCTCCCTCAGCGAACCGTGATTCAAGATACACCTCCACAACCTCCAGTCCTTCCTGAATCAGACGAACAGTACGTTAAGTCTCTCCAGATTTCTCTGATACAAATTCCCACACACATGATAAGGTCGTCAATCCAGAATCATATTTATCTGATTATTTGTTATCTTTGCGTTGAGTGATCTAGGTTGACGCTAGTCATCATTTCACTACAATGGCATTAAGTTCACTTCATGATGAATTAAAACAATGTCCATGGAGTCATGAGTATATAACATGCGTTCAGTACACGAAACATATATTCTAATCTCGTGCATGACATGAATCCGTTTACTGAGTGAGCCGCGTTCTGCCAATCTGATCTTGATTGCCGTATTCATCCAAGTGGCAAAAAATTCTTTTATGGCTTATTGGATATCGCTGGATTGCCATCGATGACGATCTTTTCAAGAACGCATGATTGCAAGGCTGCTAATACTTCCTTTGTTGCAAGAGTCAGTACCACACGGGTATGTTGGAGGAAATACTGTTGGTTTTGGTCCATAACTCTATTTTAATGAGTGAGATGAGTAATAAGAACCCATGAGAGGTAGTAAGGAAGCCTTCTACTTCCGGTGTACAGGTGTGTACACTCATGGGTCCACTCATGATCTATCATGGGTCGTAACGTCGTGTTCATCGGTCGTACCGTCGTGCATGGGTCGTACCGTCGTGCTCAAGTGTCGTACCGTCGTGTCAGATGGTTGAGTTCGTAGCTCGGGTTGTCCAAGCCAAGCAAACATGTATGGATCGTATATTAGTTGATCTAAGCTTCTTTATATCATGAATCTGTCAACATCAGTGTTTGATAACACTGTCAGGGATCAATTAGCGAGGACGGTGGGCCACAAGGAGAGTGGGGCAGGACGGAGGGCTGGGTGGGCTACGGTAAGAGTGGGCCAGGATGGTGGGCCAGGATGGTGGGCCGGGTGGGCCGCCACTGTTGGAGATGTCAGTCAGTGTGGAGCAATTTGTTTATTTTTTTTGTTCCTGCGGCAGTTTGTTTTCTATTTTTCCCATGCGTAAGGTCAATGTTCCGCGTTGAACATTGACGGGGTCAAAGACTCAGCGTGTGCATCACTGACTACAAGCTCCACTGCTGTAGACATGTACACCTGACCCGTCCAGATACATTGGTACATAGTATACAGTCAGACAAAAACACTCAGAACAAATAAATGTGACAGAGAAACAGACAAAGAGACAATCCCCCAGCCACCCACACACACACACACACACACACACACACACCCACACACACACCCACACACGAGCTTGCACGGAGGCTGGAGGTTATGGTCATACCGTCAACAAGTCAGGACTGAGTGGACAAGAACGTCACTTGGAATATTGATTAATCGCCATTGTTGTCGTTGTGACCAGCCGGTGCGACACGGCAGGTCATCAGGGTCAACACGACCAGCCAGCCATCAGGTCACGACGGCCACATCAAGGTCAACACAACTGACCCACAGAACACCTTCATGATAGTGTCGTTATGCAAACAAGTGGTTCATGTACGATCAACGAAATAATTGGCTTAACCACCTGATCACCTCATCACGACCCGATCATCCACCCTGATAGTTCCTCATGGCGTGTCGGCTGGTCACAACAGCCAGGGGGACTGCTAACCAGTACCCCTCGTGGCGGATATTTTCCTCACCATTTTCACAGGAGTTTTATCATACGTATCCATCCTCCCATCCTCGCCGCTTTCCTCCTCAAAGACTGACTTCGCCACTGAAGACAACCACATCATCTGTAAGATCCTCGTGTCTGTATACATCATAATTACGATCTTTCTCTGTTGACGAACTTGTCAACCAGTGATGTTTACAACAATTATCATTCACTAGCAACCCCTCCATCATCTCGTCCCAAAGTGGTTCACCAGTTCTTCACTAGCAGCCCTTCCATCATCTCGTCCCAAAGTGGTTCACCAGTTCTTCACTAGCAGCCCTTCCATCATCTCGTCCCAAAGTGGTTCACCAGTTCTTCACTAGCAGCCCCTCCATCATCTCGTCCCAAAGTGGTTCACCAGTTCTTCAGGAAGGTTTGTTGTTGTAAGGTCATAGACGGTATCATAACGGGAAGGCAGACGCTGACGAGAGTTAAGCCCTCGCTAGACCAAAGGTTATGTGTCTAAGCCTCGACGTCTTGCGTGTTGGGTGTCGCTTGAGACTACACTTGCAAGATGACGCGTCAGATACTTTAAAACTACAACAACTAAACATCAGAGAAGTGGGTCGTGGGAGAGACTTATGAAGCAAGATGTCTCCTGCCGCCTTAACCCCGAGAACACGAATCTTCGCTCAAATTCTTCCTCTGATATTTTCTGTTCGGTCGCCTCTTATCGTTCAGGTTCATATGAGGAAACAAAACAGTTGCCAGATTTGTGTCGTATCTTGTCATAACAACTAAGAACTTTGGGAAACTGAAAAACTTTCCTACTGACTGCATATATACATCATATGAGCTGAGGTTTGCTCTCAAACAACACCCAAACATACTACTGCTTTCACTGTCTTACGAGTATCTCCTTGACCACTGGTGGTCTACTGTACTGGTAATCTCCTGGTATAACCAACTCTCTCGACTGGAGTAATGTTAATGGGAAAACGTCTTGTGATCAAGCAAGAAGGAAGGACTTCCTTCCAGAGCGGCAACATGGAGTCTTTCCCAAGATGGTGAGCAAAGTTACAACGTTTGAGCAGGACAGTGAGATGCTCAAGTGTAATATGGTATAGCTATTGAGCACGACCATGTTACCCTTGAGCACGACAGTACAACCCTTGAGCACGACAATACGACCCTTGAGCACGACAGTACGACCCTTGAACATGACAGTACAACCCTTGAGCACGACTGTACGACCCTTTAAGGTTAGGCGAAAGACCAAGGTTATCATAGGCCAAGGGCGGCACAGACATGTTGCAAGGGTTGAGGTTATTCACTGAGTGTTTCCGTAAGGTCGTAAGATATGACGCTGGACAGACCAGGTGAGGTTCTTTGCCCCCCTTTTGATGAAAGAAGCGAAACAATGAAGCCTCTAATTCCGAAGCACATTTATCTGCTTTCACAACCTAATGGATGGGCAGCCTAGACTGATGCTTTGGACGAAATCTATGAATCCCTCAAGATGTGTGGCTCGGCTATACTAAGGAGTCGATTTGCTCATATAAGTGTTCGAATCTTCCGTGGTATTGTATTTCCTATCGCGGAGGAAGACGAGGTTAATTAAGGGTAATGTATAATTTCTCCAGGCAATCTGTCTCCAGAAGCCGTAATTACAAATGTAATCAAGACATTTGGAATCAGATTTCTTGATTACGCCAAGTTTAATGTTAACCTTCCAAATAATGTGTCTGTATTGGGGGAATCATTAATGATTAATGAGGTTATTAAGCCTCTCTCTCTCTCTCTCTCTCTCTCTCTCTCTCTCTCTCTCTCTCTCTCTCTCTCTCTTAAGTGTATGTTCTGCAAAACGGTGGTAATGATGATCAGGGAGCAATTGGACGACTACTTGTAAAGGAGAAAAAAACTGAGGAAGAGACAGAACGTATGTATGGGAATACAGTATGTGACAAATTTCGTCAACTTCCAAGAGAGAGTGAGCTCAATAGAAGACAAAAGAGAAGGTTGTGTGCAGTGTGTATATCTGAACCACCAGAAAACATTCGACACTGTCCAGTTAAGAAGGTTGGTATAAAAGCTGTATCTTCAGGCGGGAATAACTGGGTGACAAATTCATTAGAGAAAGATAATCTTAGTAGCAGGAAACAAGGAAGAACACATGTGAAGAGGAACCTTTTCAATACTGGCTGGGGTTACCAGCTGTGTGCCTCAGTGTTCAGTCAGGAACGTTGCTTTTCATGATCTATGTAAATGACTTAGGAGAAAGTCTGGACTCGTACCTAAACGTGAACACAATTTAGTCATAAAAGAATGATGAGGATAGTGTCAACTCACAAACTAGACAAACCCAAAAGTTAGTCTCATACATGGTTGATGGAAATCAACCTGAGTAAATGTAAAGTAATGAGGATGGGTCACAGTGAAAGAAGTCCTCGCTGCGTATATCATCATCCTGGATAATAAATTCTATACGAATCTGTGTGAGAGAAGCCTGGAAGTCAGCATTATACTGCACGTGTCTCAAGAGCTCCACCTCCTCAGGGAAATTTTTAAAGAAAACAGATAGTCTGCTGGCAAGTATGAGGACTTCACGTGGGGAAGGATGAAGTCTGCAAGCTTTTCACATCGTACAGTTGGAGAAAACTACAATATGTTTCTACCGTTTGCTTAATATACTGCGAGAAGTTTCAAGAAATGATAGAGAAGGTCCAGAGGAGTTAATAAAAATGCTACCAGAATTACGAGAAATAGATAACAGAGTAGGGATAGAAGCCATAGATTTCCCCACCCTTTCAGTTAATAACCCAGTTTGATGACGTCCACAGTGAACGGTTTGAACGAGATACAGAAGCAAAACAGCCAGAGGCCATAACGAGAAACTAAAAAGTAACTGGTGAACCGAAGTATCAGTTTTATAATTTTAGATGAATTGAATAAGGTGAACCGAGTGTGCAAACGCTGATAGGATACAAAAGTTTACAAAGTTGTATGATTGCAGAAAAAGTTCAAGAGCTGGGTCTCCACTATTGCAGGACTCCCTCCCCGTACTATACAAACAAGTAATTACAGACAGACAGACAGACAGAAAACTTAGATATATAAATCATGTTAGAGCAAATAGGTATTTTAGTTTTTCACAAAGATTTCCCTCTTTTTCCCCCGTATGATAAACAAGTCTTTTAATAGCGCGAGAACCGCCTCTACCATGACACTTCGCTGACGTCCGTGGTAAACAAACTTGTATGGTAAAAAATCACTTAAATCTATGTTTATCCCAGACGAGAGCAACAGATTACGGGGATTCACCAGTTCTACCCTCGTTCGGTGTCGGTGATCATAACTATTAAGCATTTGCTTGATGGATGGTCGGTGAATTTCGAAGCGTCAGAGGGCCAGCAGAGGGAGGAGCGGCCTCAGGTCGTATGTGTATGGCTTTTGTTCAGCCAAGTGAGGTGTGTCATCACGAGTGTGTATATCCCTGTGGGTGGTGTTGAACCAGGTTGCTGCTGCTGCCTCACCATCCCGTCACTTCCGTCGGAGGCTAGGTCGGTAATTTTGAATCCATGGGCACGACGGTACGACCCTTGGGCACGACGGTACGACCCTTGGGCACGACGATACGACCCTTGGGCACGACGGTACGACCCTTGAACACGACGGTACGACCCTTGAGCACGACGATACGAACCACTAAGTATGATGGTATCATCTGACCTTTAAGGTCTCTCCATCATACCCAACATTGTTATTGTGCTCAGTTGTCATACGATTGTGATCAGTGTTAGTAACGTTATACTCAAGGGTCGTACCGTCGTGTTAACGATTCGTGCCATCTTGCTTCAGCGTTGAACCTTCTTGATGAGGAACTCATCTTTGGCATGAAAGGTTATCACACGAAGCTGCCCACTCCATCAGCCATTGATCGCCAGGAGACAGCACATCAAACAGAGAGGATAAATGTTTGAGAAGAGAATGAGTCTCAAGCATAATGATAGTGAAGATTTATGAACGGAAACTGTCAAGTTGATATGAAAAGCCTGAAAGATAATTTTGGTGGATTGTGTCAATATAACACCAGAATTTGAGAGGAGAGATAAAAAAGCCAACAGGTTTGTACTGTGAACCAAAAACTTTCAGATACTTAGGAACGTAGAAGATAAAGCCTTAAGGTTCTAGACTAAGTTCAGGAAAATTTGAGCTTGAGAGTCAGCGAAGCTAAGCTGAGAATCGTGAAGACAGCTTGAGTGGTATCAAGTTTAAGCTTAAAGACTCGAAAGCTTAAACTCAAGCTAAAGAGCGTCACGCTATAATCCGCTCAGCTTGAGCTATAGCTAGATACACAAGGCAGATGTACGTGAGTTGATCCCATAATGTATGAAAGTTTACAGCAGAACCAACGATATTCAGGCGGGAAGCTGGGGAAGGCAAAATGTTTTCCCCGTAAAGAGACCCATGGCGACTTGTGGCAACCCAAGCTGGCCAGGGCCGGGAGGGAAGCCGTCTTACTCACTCGCTCTCCCGGCCACTCGCCCGACCTCACTCACTCTCCCTCTCACTTTAGCTGAGTGTGTTCTTTCGTGAATATAAAAAACCTTTAGAAAGGAAAAAGATCCAGAATATTACCTCGGTGTTATGACGCGACCAGTTTCAGGAACCTCACGATGTCTGTAAGTGATTCTCAGCAGCAGTGAGGTGGTCCTGGCCCCCTGGCCGTGCCTCACCAGGCCCCGGGATCTTAATCACCAGTCGGCAATAAATTGGAGCGGTGCTCTGGGAGCCATCCAGGAAGACTTATCCCAGGCGGCGGTAAGTGCTTGCGTGATCGGGTGCTTTCCTGACGGTGTGTCCCGCTGTGAACGACCCCAGCAGGAAGCTGCGCCGCCCGCCAGTTACGTGAGTGATACATTGTTTTCCCGTCCATACTGTGCTACTGTTCTGCGCCGCGCACCACGACCACGACCACCTTTGCGGCGGGTCGTTCTTCGCGAGTTTTTAGTGACCTGTGACTCGGCTCTGGCGCAGTCAGTGGACGTGTGGCGCAGTTTCCGTCGAGAATATGTGGCTTTGGCGAGATGATCGGACATGAGACATTGTCTTGGCGGACACGCATCCGGTTAACGTCACTAAATTTTGTGTTCATATACTGGCAGTGATCCTGAACTTGCGACGCTGTTCTAGCGAAAGGATCAGTAAAATGTGTCCCAACTTTAACAACATTTCAGTCGTAACTCCGTTTTAGCGAGGGTCATGAACTTCAGCCTCCGATCTGGCGAAGGTGGGAGTGTGGTGCTGTCGTGACGAGGTAGCTGTGTGAGTAGCAGACGTTAAGAAAAGAAAAGAAAACAAGGAGTGAGTGGGAGACCACGAGAGACGAAACCACACACAAGTAAGCAACGAGTGATGCAGCAGAGAGGCAGGGAGGGAGGGAAGGTCGCAGAGGTGAGGGAGGAGGTGAGACAATGTGAACCAGAGGGAAGTGTGAGACACTCAGGAGGAGAGAAACTTTGTGAGTTAGATGAATGAGAAAGAGATGTGTGTGTGTGTGTGTGTGTGTGTGTGTGTGTGTGTGTGTGTGCGTGTGTGTTACCGGACTCTGCCTACTCGAAGTTACGCTGTGACTGAAAATTCACCGTTAGTGAGGCTGTATCACTGGGAACACAGTCTAGTCAAAGAATTTCTCATTCCAAGGCGTCTACATCTTTCTGCTACTGGAAGTAGTGCAGCCTTGGGCTCCATTACGTCAACAACAATGATACAGGCCCGACGAGGATGACATGTTGTTCGTTCTGTAACCACAGGCAGGCGGAGCACGGTAACACCTATATATATAAGTATTACAAATAGAAACAGATACAGAATTCGGACGACGGGATTATGCCAAAAAGGTAGGGCTTGGGGCTAGCGCGTAGCGCTCACCGTAAGAAAATATAGCGTTACGGAGAACGAGTTGTATGAGTTACATGATATCTTGCTCTGTATAAGATGGAGAGATTGTGTGTTTGTGGAGTGAAAACCATCAGTCCATGTGTGGGTGAGGCAGTAAGAAAAGACAGCTACCTGGACCAAGGGAGTGATACTAGACCGCTACTGAAGTGCTGGCTCACTGCGCAGCCGTCGCCAACCCTCGTTACCCAGGCGAGTAGAACCGCTAATATACCTCCCTGGCCGGTGGTTGCCTACCATCTACTACTTGAGAGAGAGAGAGAGAGAGAGAGAGAGAGAGAGAGAGAGAGAGAGAGAGAGAGAGAGAGAGAGAGAGAGAGAGAATGCATACAAAGGACTGAAAGTCATTTAAGAGGCGAGTGGGTTTCCTCCGCAGCCTGGCGAGACCTGATATACTTTTCATCATTAATCATGTGTTCGTATCCACACCAAGCCCTGTGTTCCCTTCCCTTCTACAGGCAGCCGAACTGACGCAGTGCACATCTGGCCTATACACAGAACACCTCTCTCGCCTCCACTCTTCCACTGCAGCAGCGTCTCCTTCGGGTGGCACTTGAACCTCCTCTTGAGCGTCTGGTTCTACTCACAGATCTGGGAGTCTGTTGTGAGAGCTCTGGGTCTGCTGTAAGGGGGGCCTCCAGTGGGAGCCGTGTCTCGTATCTCCAGCGTCGCCCGCTCAGTTAATGGAGGGAGGAGGGCGGAGTGGTGGTTCACTTTGTTAGCTGATAGGCAGTACCTCAGCCCGAGCTGTGAGTACCTCGGGCAGAGCTTCGTGAGGAGTGCCATGGAGGGAGACGGCAACAGCGGCAGTGGCCTCGCGTCCTCTCCTGAGACTACGTTAACCCCACAGGACTTGATGGGTAGTTACGGCCACTCCAGCCCGACCATTGGTCACGACCACGACCCGCAAGGTCACGAGAACGATACACTAGACTCGTCTGAGCTCGACTACAACTTTCCGGTGAACGACTCGCCGACGAACGGCACTGGGAACGAGACAGATTATATATACGACTACGAGGCGGCGCTGGAGACGTTCTTCTGGAGCCAGCTGGCGCCGCCCCTGGTGGTGTACGCCGTAACTTACGTGGTTGGGGTACTGGGTAACGCCCTCATCATCTTCACCATCTGTCGCTACAGACGCCTCAAGACCACCACCAACGTCTTCCTGGCCTCCCTAGCCAGCGCTGACCTCCTCCTCATCCTCATATGCATCCCCGTCAAGGTGAGTTCCCCTTCTCCACCCACGTCAAGGTGAGTTCCCCTCTCCACCCCCGTCAAGGTGAGTTCCCCTCTCCACCCCGTCAAGGTGAGTCCCCCTTCTCCACCCACGTCAAGGTAAGTTCTGCTGCTGCTGCATCCCCGTCTAGGTGAACCGCTGGGCTGGTGTCTCGGTAACAGCTCCGTCAGCGTAAGTCCAGCCACATCTCTGCTAAAGCTCGTGCTGGAGGTGGCGGTAGGGCTGCTGGTGCTGCTCTAGGCGGTACTGTCGCTGTTCCTGCTTAATTGCATCTCTCTCTCTCTCTCTCTCTCTCTCTCTCTCTCTCTCTCTCTCTCTCATCTAAACAGGGCGATACGCCTCACAAAGCGTCGTCAGTAAGGTGTGCAGGTAGTCAAGCAGGATAGTGTACAATGTTCAGCTTATTCCTAGGAGTGTTGGGGAGGTAGGAAGTGTAGATGACGTGGTGTAGGTGTGTGTGGTCTGGTGGGTGTATGGCTGGAGCCAGCCACGGAGGATGGCAGTAAATACCACCATGGGTCCAGGCCATGAGTGGGCCCCTTACTCTTCTCTGATAATTGTAACTTTTCTCTTAAGATCTTCATTTTGGTCGAGCAGGAAGATGTTAGGGGTGGGTGGCAGGAGCCTGGGAGAGTGAGAGGTGGAGGAGTGAGGGGCTGGGAGAGTGAGGGGCTGGGAGAGCGAGGGACAGGGAGAGTGAGGGGTTTGGGTAGCGATAAAAGCATCTATTAAAGTCATTGCTGAGATGAAGTTTGGAAGGTTGTTGTTGTTGTGGGTGTGTGTTTGTGCGAGGGTGTGATTACCATCGTTGTCTCACGTGCTGTCTCGTCTCTTGTCATTGTATGTCTCTCAGCTGACAGACGACAACACGACACCCCTGGATGACGACCAGTACCCGTCATTACTATGATAGAGCAACGCATCTCTTCCTACTGCCAACACTAAGTCTCTGCTTCTTACTGTTTTAGACTGATCCTCGACGTGTATCTGGTCAGCGGGTCATGAGGACTGGTCCCAGAAAGAATAATAAGACATGGGCTGAGTCTCTCTCTCTGTCTCTCTCTCTGTCTGTCTGTCTATCTGTCTGTCTGTCTGTCTGTCTGTCTGTCTGTCTCTCTCTCTCTCTCTCTCTCTCTCTCTCTCTCCCTGCTAGGCAGTGTTGCGAGAGGCACCGTAGCAACAAAGGGCTACAGGAGGTAAATCCCACCACCATTAGTTCAAATTACTACAGTGTCATTGCTACTCTTGACTACTGCCTTTAACTTTCCTCTCTCACGTGAGACCCTCATGCTGGCTGAGCAGGAACACACACACACACACACACACACACACACACACACACACACACACACACACACACACACACACACAAACTCAAGTATAAAAAAACAAATGAGACTCTAGAAATGATGTAAATAATACTTGTATGATATAGGAGTAGTAGATGATTGAAACAAAATGACGGAGGACGTGGTTGATGTAGATACATAAGTTTAACTTGTCTGATAACAGGAAATGTTCAAGAGTGTAGATCTCTCTCCCTGTAGAGTATCAGTTACAAATATGTAGATACACATACAAACAGATATACATGATATCAGATTCCACCAAACTAAGCAAATAATTGATCAAAAACATTACTATAGTTTTCGCAAAGACAATAATGTTTTTATCAATGTTCTTATCAATAATGTTTATGTTTCACATTTAGCATCATGTAACTGTAACATTCAAAATGTGACGTTGAAGAATTGAAGAATAAATGTTGTCATAATGTTACTCAGACTAGTTAATAGTCTTGTCAACGGATTAGGATGATAGAGCTTTGGTAAGCTTAGCTTTTACTCAAGTAAAGCTGCTCTAAAAGCTTTCATATGTAAACACAACACAAAAACGATCATCCAGGGTATTAAATACCTGATTCTTTATCATGAGGAAAGTTTGGGAAAAATCATATTCATTTCATATTCATAGAATGATATCAACGAGGTTTCTATAAATGAGAGTTCAGTAAATTCTAAAGAAGACAAAAGCCAACTTCGAAGTGTTGTTACTTGTGTTGGTTGGAATGAATAGTTTCCTCAACAGTAAGAATATATTACCATAAGCGTCGTCTCGGTACCGCGTAATAACTTCCGGCTGATGCTCGACTTACATACGTTATGGTTTATACCACGACAGACCGGCTTTATGGCTGTGGGAATCGCTCTCTCCCAGAGATGATAAAACCAAGGGATTACGGCAGCAGCTAGCTTGTCTCGTACATCCTCAACTTTACCATTGACCAGAACTCTACACTCAGTCTTTCTACCCAGATCCATTTTTCACTTTTTCTCTTGTCTCTGTCGGTCCAACTTCCATCCTCTATATACACTGGTATGGATGGTGCTATACACACTAGTGTAGGTGGCGCTACACACACTGGTGTGGTGCTTGTGTTTCTATACATTATTTCCAACGTAGTTTTGGACCAGATGTTCGTAAGTTACGAAGACGTACATTAGCGGTATTGGCAACATTTCATTTCCTCTGGTCTTTGTCATCCATCAGGTTTATGTTTTCTCTTCATCGCTTACTTACAACACATCGAGGGATCAGACACGATGGTTGTGGAGGTTCTGAGCTACTGTGCTCAGTCCTTCAGCAACTTCGCTGAAAGTCAGCTTTATAACACTAACATACAACACCAGTTTTGAAGTGAGGTGCAATTGATATCTATTTTTCTGGATCAAATAACCTCCATCATAATGTCTAATACAACAGAGGTTCTGAAGCAATCATGTAGAGATTTACCGTCACAGCGGAATTTTTTCCCTCTCGGTTATGTAAGATACACTTCCGTGTCATCGTCAGATAGATTCGTATACTGTATCTTCATAAGATATCTTAACACATCATCGAGGAACAGATTCAAACATCCTGGTAAGCCCTACAGGAACCAGCGGCTGTGTGTTTACATGATCAAGGTGCTGTTGACGGCCTCGACCTCAGGCGAGGTACTACGATGCCGACCCATCCTGCCTCACACACACACACACACACACACACACACACACCTACGTACAGTCGAGGCGTATGCCCCTCCTAGGGCAAGCGCGACATCGAACCATCGTCCTGGAGATTCGAGGTTCTGGCAGATTACATGTGGATCACCGACTGTAGTCAAGTACCCGACCAGTCATGTGTTACCATCGGATCTAGAAGCACAATAACTGTGTTGCAGGAGGAACACACGGTGACACCACCTCAGTCCTCATGCAGGGGAATATGGATGTTGTCTGCAGTTGGTCGAGGACTCCTGCAGGCAACACGAACAATCAAGTCGCCAACTCTGCTGAGGGGTGGTCTGTTTAGCCTAAATCATCCGTTTCTTCTTTTTTCATTTTCCTCATGAGTTCCTTCCTCGACAACCCACACCTCCTCCCAGCACGGCCAGGGTGGGAGGGAGGCAGTGGCCCCTGCGGTGGGATGGGTTGGGGGGGGTAACAAAAGCATGGATATCTAACGTCTCTGTGAAAATCCAATTATCTTCAGCCTTGAGGGAAGCGTTAACGCCTCCGTCTCTGGCTCGTTTGCGGCAACCAAGGCGTCAGTCCCTCCTCCTCCGCCGCTCTACACTCACAGCGTTAACTTCCTGACATCAGGCGCCATCGTCAGTAAAGTGCCCACAACCTTACTTAACGAGGAACTTACACTTTACTAAAGAAGCAATGTACACTACATTGAACAGTTGCCCAGGTATACCACACCTTCATCAGGGTTGCCTGGTTTTACTTTCTGCTTCCTTCTCTCTACGTATGTTTATGGACAAATAATTCATCAACATTCTGTTTCTATCATCTCTCGTGGCTCAGCAGTATACCTCCATAGTGTTTGCGTAGCAAAACGAAAACAGAAATATTATTTACTCTCCTAACGATGAGGCTTTGATGGTTAAGCTTGCTTGTCTATGGTCAGCCATGCTGGCCCATCTATGGCAAAGCTAAGCTGGCGAGTTCACTTTTCTTACGTTGTATAATCATCCACAACCCCGACTATCATTATTGTTCGTATAACAGGTTATAGGCAGGGTGTTCTGTCACCTGTGTTGGTGTGTATTCTTCTGTTTCTCTTGCCAAATGTTTATGTTACGAGCTTCTGTTGTTATAGCATAACAAACTTTTCTGTACGTATCACTTACATTTCTGTATAAAGTAATTTTTGTTGTTACTTTGTAGCATAAATTTCTACAATCGTACTGTACGTGTTCACTGTACCACAAAGTTTGTTAAGGTGTCTATTGCTGTGCCATAGAAGCTACGTGTTACTGTACCATACAAGTTACGTGCTACTGTACCATACAAGCTCCGTGTTACTGTACCGTACGAGTTACGTGCTACTGTACCATACAAGCTCCGTGTTACTGTACCGTATTGGTTATCCTTCCGTTCATCTTTGTATCAACCCGTCCTCATCTGCTCCTAATATCCTTTTTTAAATGTTCACCTGAGATGTTCCTCTGTTTCTGGTGATTCATTAGCCAGACGCTCAGCTTATCTCTCTGTTTCCAAATTGTGGACAGAATGTTTCACTATAATTTCCGTCGTCATCATCCGTTCTTCTAGCAATATCAGGAAAGAACATTTATTGGTTTAGATTAAATGTTTCTAATTCCCGAAACACTGTATCGGCGATCACCATAAGCAGGACAACTTCCTCAATCCTACCGAGGTTATTTGGCTTAAGGAATTAAACTCTTTGCGCTGTTCACAAACAAAAAAACGTTTAAATACACTTTCATCTCACTGGCTCCTGCAGACTCTTACTAAATTTCTTATTACATGTGTTGAGGAAAGGTGATCCTATCACGTTTCTCGAGGAATATATCTTTCATAGTTTCAAATGATAACGTCTCTCCTCCTCCTCCTGCTCCTCTTCCTCCTCCCGCTGCTGCTGCTGAGTTTATGGAGACCAAGCTAACCCCGCCAGCTGTGCAGCCCAGATACTTGGTCTTTGTTTTTGTTGTAGTGAAAAAAAGTCTTGTGGTTTTGCATGAATCATCGAATGGAACGGGGTATTTCCTGTCCTCAATTCAATTTCATTTATCGATACATCATTCTATTGTATATCATTTATCTATACATCATTCTATTGTATATCATTTATCGATACATCATTCTATTGTATATCATTTATCTATACATCATTCTATTGTATATCATTTATCTATACATCATTCTATTGTATATCATTTATCTATACATCATTCTATTGTATATCATTTATCTATACATCATTCTATTGTATATCATTTATCTATACATCATTCTATTGTATATCATTTATCTATACAACTTTTTATTCTATATCATTTATCTATACATCATTTTATATCATTTCTATTTTGTTTCTTTATTCTATCATTCTGCAATATAGATAATATTCAGGACACTGTGCCACACAGATCACGTACCTACTGTTCACAGTGACGACATGAACACAAACACCTGTAGTTTGTCTCACGTCCATGATATGGAAGTATTCGCGATCTTCATCTATAAATAAATATTTGAATCTTTCATATGTGAATACAAATTCTTATATCATCTGTGTAGACAGAACATCTCCAAGATACTCGTGGGTAAAACCAAGTTTACAAAAACGAATCTCTCATATTTCTACCGTAGGTTCGTTTGCTATGGATTATACAGGAATAGCTACACTCACTGTTCTGGAAACCTTCTCCTCACAAAGCAATTTCTCGGCTGTAATGGTGAGAGATGTTCACATCGTGGGAAGCTGAGGAAGAATGGGCTTAGCCCGACGCGAGGGACAGACGCAGCTTAAGTCTCCTGTGAGTGGCGGCTTGAGGCAGTGAGGTGCTCCAATGCGGTGGTGTACTGTCTTCGTGCGATATACGATGGTAGTGATTGCGAATCATACTGACTCTCCGTGAGTGGTATACTGATAGCAAGCATTACATATACTGACGCTTAGATCAAATATATCTGATGACGAGTATATATACCTCGCGGACGCGGGAGACAACGACAAAGTATGATAATAATAATAATAATAATAATAATAATAATAATAATAATAATAATGATAAAATATATGTTGTTAAACTCTCCACAACGTTGATACATAAACAGGAACAAGAGAAACAAGTCCAAGGCCAAGGTTAGCAAGTGACCTGGTATACTGGCAGCGTACGGGTCACAGTCAAGGTCATGGAGAACTGCCATGCCGACAGGTCGGGTGTAAAGGTCATAAGTGGGGTCAAGGTAAACCATCAGGTCTGGCAGAGGTAAGTGTAGCATACCTCGCAGGTCACAGGTTAGGTAGAGGTTATCCTGTACCGTAACGCGTCGTCAGGAACGACCCGGAGGACACATATCCTTGTTATGATACATTCGTAGTCATGCCGACATCATGAACGGCCGCCTCGCCAGTCACTCTGCTAACGAGCAAACTTCGGCGGTGGGAGAGGATGAGAGGAGCACACAGCGGTACGTTGTGGACGACGTCATGACTGAGGAAAACTCTAAAGGAAAAGTCAGAATAAACTAGATTCCTTCACCCTACCTTTACTGATGCGCATCTCACTGCGCAGGTCAGCAAGGAAGATAGATGCAGACTTATTGTAGGAACTTCTCGTGCATGCTAAATGTTTTGAAGATATCCGTTCTAACTAGAAATACTTAAAGTTAATGAATTTCCCAGACTATCTTCTGTTCGAACACACTTATAATCTCCTGAGCTAAAACCGATCCCTGACCCGGCTGGCTGCAGAGGGTCAGATTGTAAGCTAAGGCGATCATACCGCCGGGTTGCTGGTTAGTAACGACATGTTCAAGGGTCGTACCGTCGTGCTCAAGGGTCGTACCGTCGTGCTCAATGGTCGTACCGTCGTGCTCAAGGGCCGTACCGTCGTGCTCAATGGTCGTACCGTCGTGCTCAAGGGTCGTACCGTCGTGCTCAAGAGTTGTACCGTCGTGTTCAAGGGTCGTACCGTCGTGCTCAAGGGTCGTACCGTCGTGTTCAAGGGTCGTACCGTCGTGTTCAAGGGTCGTACCGTCGTGCTCAAGGGTCGTACCGTCGTGTTCAAGGGTCGTACCGTCGTGCTCAAGGATATCAAGATAACAGTCATATGAGAGAACAAATTTCTAGTAATAAAGCGAAAAATTCATTTAGAATAATTTTCTCTTCTAGCAACACAGAACTCTTGCGCGTAATTGTGTTGGAAGTTTTGAATTTGTGAAGTCATGAATTTGCTGCCAATGGTATTAATATTATGGAAACATTGTTAAGAAGATTCCTTTCTTCTTCTTCTTCTTCTTCTTCTTCTTCTTCTTCTTCTTCTTCTTTTTCTTCTTCTTCTTTATATTCCTAATATTCCAACCAATTATTCTCACCCGAACTGAGTCATGTTTACATTTGACACATTTGTGGACTTGTTCAGTGTGAAGATTTGTCGCTCTCGTCAGTGTTGTTTGCGCCACAAAATTGGCAGAATATTTTCTCATGAACCTGAATATTGTTGTTTAGAATGGCAGGGGCCAGCCACTCATGCTGGGGTGTGGCGTGGAGTGGGGGATGGGGATTGTTTGATGCTGGGGTGTGGCTGGGGGAGCGTACACACCGATGGGGAATGCCACAAGCTGGCCCCTGGCTGATCCCCCTCCACTATATTTCATTAATTCACAAAAACGTTTTTTTTTCTTCGGCAGTGAGTTGTGTTCACCACGCTATGCGTTTTCTGTTCAACCGTTTTCAGAAATCAACACAAAGTAAGGGGCACGCATAGACGCAGCTGCTCAGGGTAGCACAGTGTGACCTGGTCACGGTAGTACAGTGACCTGGTCGGGGTAGTACAGTGTGACCTGGTCAGGGTAGTACAGTGACCTGGTCGGGGTAGTACAATGACCTAATAAGGTTAGGTTGACAGGGCAGCTGCTATCCATTAGTTAAACAAGTCCAGCAATTTTGTTTTGTCTGAAGCAGAAGGGAAACAAAATGGGAAAAATCTGAGACGGAAAATTCCCTAGTGCCATGTATGACCCAGCAGACGCCAGGCAGATGGTCGAGAAGAGAAGACGAAAGATCTGGATGATGGAATCATACGAAGAATTATAGATAAAGGGTTAAAACAGGTGAATCTGATCGCCCTAACTGAACTCTCATCTTCCACCTGATGGACGGACGAGCAAAACACACAAACCCTGTTTGAAAATGTACAATGAAGCAAATATACATATAATGCACATACGAACGAACTCATACAGAAGAGCAATGGATTTTTTCATGGAAACATTTATGTATGAATATATGATAGAATACATAAAAGGACTCTCCCTTCTCTCTCTCTCTCTCTCTCTCTCTCTCTCTCTCTCTCTCTATATATATATATATATATATATATATATATATATACATATATATATATATATATATATATATATATATATATATATATATATATATATATATATATATATATATATATGCATATAAACGTGCGTATGCAAATAAATTCTGATACAGTTACGCAAATGAATATATATATATATATATATATATATATATATATATATATATATATATATATATATATGGATGAAAAATACATATGGGTTTACATAAGTTCCTGTCTGGTTTACAATGGTTGTTGACCGGTTTACAATGGTTGTTGACCGGTTTACACAGGGTCCTTATCGCACAGTGTCCACGCAAATTATCTGCCAATGTTTTAGTGAAAATATTTTGAGTGTGTCTGTCAGAAACCTTATCATATTCCGGGCCACAACGTCGGTCACAGATACGGAAGTACACTAATGTACACTAAGAGGCAGCGGCGGCATGTGGAAATTTGATGTGTAAAACCTGAACCCGGTGATATACGGGTGACAATATTCTGGCCGGGTATTCTGGAATATCCATGCATACAGTCGACCGGCCGAACAGTAACTCTATTAGAAAGAATATCCATGGCATCAAACTGTGTGGCACAGTCACCGTAAAAAAAGTTTATGTATTAAATGATGATAAACTATTGCTAGAAAATCTGTTCATACAAAGAAGATTGATGCACATCCGGGCACATGATGACGTCAGATGGAACCAGTCCTGCCAAAGCCGTGATGTGTCATCTTGTATCATCCATAAACAATTCAACAAACGAAAACGTCAGGCGTGTCGTTAATCTTCGTTCACTGTACGAGGTCACTATACATTAATCATAACTTGTTGAACAAAAAACGTCAGTGGTGTCGTTAACTTTCGTTGTTTGTATGTCATTATTAGTACCAGTAAGCAGTTATCACTGACTCGGTGAACAATGTACAACTATCGCTGTACACAACCGTACATGAACAGAGCTGTACAGTACCATTTTTCTCTGGTCACATTTAATGACATTATCATTATAGGAAGACAGATACGTATATGTATACTCTATATACATACTTTGCTATACATGATACATGTTCGTCCGAACTGAAAGCACAAACCAGTGTATTCTGTTATGCAACAGTGAAGATCTGTCATTACTTTTGTTCTGTTCAGACACATAATACTGGAGGCAGCCTGGAACACAGGGATTACTCCGAACTCAGGTGTCTGAGGGAAGATGAAGCAATGCAAGAGCAACACACTAGCGGGGCCCTTGGTGGCCGTCCTGATATAGTGGGAGAGATCAGAACCACGGAGATCAGAACCACGGAGATCAGAACCACGGAGATCAGTGTGGTGAGAGGCTGGAAGCATACAGATGATTTGAAGAGAAACTGTTGTAAATTGGCGTGGAACTAGAGACACAAACAAGGTTACTGAGGGTCTTGAAGTATAGTATTCATCAGGTTTATCATCAGCTGTATCTATGGTGTTGTGTTCGGCCATCTTGATCGATAATTTAGTCTTTACGTTACCAATCCGGTTGAAGAACATCTCATTCGAAGGTCTAGCTAGATCAGGTTCGTCATTGACCATAATCATTCATAGTCTGGATTACATGATATTGTTCAGAAGATTCCATAGTTCAGTAAGGTTCATCTCGCAGACTGAGGTGTCTTCACCCAACATTAAGTTCACATTACGAAAGTAAATTTGGAATAAGAGAGACATCTCGAGGACCACCTCATACACACTTCTACGCCCCCTGCAGGAGACTTTACAGCCAGAAGTAATGCTGCTCAGGGCAAGAGATGAAAAGAATAAGTTAACAGGAACGTATCTTTCCCACGTAACTGTGTTTTATAGAATGATCAACTGCGCCTCAGCGTAAATGAGTTTTCATAAGGAAAATACGAAACATCAGAACCAAACTGTATCTCTGTTATCACCCATCAGTGTGCTGATCCACGTCGGGTATCATAACCAGCTGTGAATATGTGATAAAGTGTTGACGCTTCCAGTATCAAATTTTGCATGCCAAATGTACATGATGGGCTTGAACGTAGACAAATGTAGTCATGTGAAGTATTAGATTCTTAAATCCACTTCATAAAAAGATGATCATATGACAAAAATCATCAGAACCACGACTATGTTGATAAAGTGTTGTTAAATATGCGTTGCGACACACTGCTGCAACTTGTTAATTATTACAATGATATTCATGATATGTTTATTACTCACTAAATGCGAGTGTCAGCATTAATAATGCTTAGGTGAGAATAATAGTATTATTAATGCTGGTGTGGAACGTCTGATGATGTGGGGGTAGTACACCACAGTGTGTCTGGCCACCAGCTGCTTGAGCAACAGATCATGAGTCAATGCCTTCATTATGTCCATGATAATGATGATAATGATGATGATGATAATGATGATGATGATGATGACGATGATAATGATGATGATGGTGCTTTCACTGGGTGTGTGAGTCACGATGATTGTGATGTGTGAGTGCACGACGTGTTGCGATGAGTAGACTGAGGACGAAGGTAAGGCACTGGTCTGATGAAGCGAGTGAAGGTAATCTATATGAACCAAGAGGCAATATGTTCAGTGTTGGTGAGGGAAGGTAAGCTGGTGGAGACCGAGCTCTCTCCCTCAGCTCTCCTCCAACATAGTGACCTTGGTTAGTGGTGGTTGGTCTTGTTGTTGTTGTGGTTGACCACCGAGATACCTTACCCGTCGTGACGGCTGTGAGCTCCTCCGTCACCCTACCTCCGTCACCCTACCTCCGTCACCCTTCCTCCGTCACCCTTCCTCCGTCACCCTACCTCCGTCACCCTTCATGGTACGATAGTCACACGTCACGCATGGTTATCCAGACGATCAATCAGCCGCATATCGTTCATTCAGCCACGTCTGTGGAACCTGTGGTTAGCAGTATTTTCTTTCTTTTTTTCATGGAAAGGAAGACTTGAGTGTCAGGTGGACTAGGTGTAATCACACCTCCTGGGTGTCTCTTATCGTCAGAAGCTGTACTGGTGTGGTGGAGGACAGCTGGCGGTGTGGGTCCTGACGCTGACGGTGTAGGTACTGACGCTGAAGGTGTAGATGCTGACGCTGTAGGTAGATGTTGATGGCGAGTGTTTTGACGTTGAAAGAGTGTGTGTGTGGACCCCGAGCGTGCGGCCACGGTAGGAAAATACTGATTTATCAATACGAAAACGTGGAGGAACCCAACCCCGTTTTCCCTGGCTATCTAGTTAACTGGACGGAATTATTGGTGGTTATTGATGATGGTCCGCGCCGGCCATGTTGGTTCTGGCTCCAGCAACTATTTAGCGGACGCGCTTAAATGGTTTACCAGCGCACGACTCTAACGATGGCCGCGAGAATTTACACAGCTTCAGCTACAGCAGAAAACAGTGGAATGTCTGTAAATGTTTGACTCAAAAATGCTGCGTATTTTTCCTTTCCTCTGACTTGACTATTCCAGTCTCGGTTTCTGCGTCGCCTGGTGATGCTGTGTTGTGTTTTATTCGCGAAAGATTTACTGATAAGGTTTTCTCTTTATCTCAAGGGAATGTAAGAGCTGTATCAGTAACTAAGATAATCCTACGTAAGGAGTTATCTGTATTATCTTCCACACGGTCTTGTTATCTGTATTATCTTCCACACGGTCGTAGTCATCTTGCCATGACGCCAAGTTATCTTGCTGGTGTTTACCTGAGAGATCATCTACACTGTGGAGGGGCCCAGACACCCCTGGATGGTCGCTCCACTGGCCTAAATCGGTGAGATTATGAGCCCATCAGTCTGGCTATTGTGGCTTGACTCTCTTGTGTGTGCCAGCCACGGGGAGGACAGCTACCTCATGAAGCTGATGGACCCACTGCAGGGAAGGTAATGACTGAGGATGCTTTCTGAATACCACACCCACACACACACACCCACACACACCTACACACAATCGCACACACACCCACACACACACACCCACACACACCTACACACACTCGCACACACACCCACACACACTCCCACCCACACACACCTACACACACTCGCACACACCCACACCCACTCGCACCCACACACACCCGCACCCACACCCCCACAAGCACAGCCACACCCACACACACTCACACTCACTCACACACACACACCCGCACACACACTCACACCCACACACACTCGCACCCACACACACTCGCATCCACACACAGTCGCACACACACACACACACACACACACACACACACACACACACACACACACACCGAAAGCTTGCTCTTTTCATCGTTCAGATATGTGTCCCACTACGATATATACATACATATATATATATATATATATATATATATATATATATATATATATATATATATATATATATATATATATATTTGTGGGAGTGGCCTCCAGTTTTTACGAGTGTAAAGATAACATGGGGACCGCTGGAGACACACGAGGAAATGAGATGACGTCTAGATACGGCGTCTTCCCATTTCCCACCCCAACCCCCATACCCCACCCCCCACGCACCCCCCACCCCCCCCACCCCCTGTTGTTTTGCTCTCCCTCGTATGAGATTGTCTGACTTTTCTTTGTCATCTTATGATACAGGAATTATACTACCGTTCTTCTGTAACCAGTTAATAGATGATACAGGAATTATACTACCGTTCTTCTGTAACCAGTTAATAGATGATTCTTTTTGAATTATGAAAATACAAGATTTCTAGAAGATTGACACGTTTTTATTCTCAACTCTTTCATTGAGATGACTCAGCCATCTGAGCACGACGACACCGTAAACATTGAGACCTAGAGGAGTAAAGTCGTCATACACAAAGGGTTAAGTCGTCGTACTCAACCCCTGAGTCGTCGTTTTCAAGGAGTCAAGTCGTTGTTCTGGAGGCTGAAGTCGTGCTGCTCGATGGCTTGTGTCGTCGTGTTCAAAATGTTATGTTGTCGTCCTCAAGGGTTGAGTCAAAGTATTCATGAAGTTGAGTCGCAATATCAAACAGGACGAGTCGTTGTACTCAAGAGGTCAAGTCGTAATTCTTGAGGAGTTAAGTCGTCGTTCTCATGATATCCTGGTCTCACTTTACGACATCCTCGTATGATATCGTGGTCTCACTTTACGACATCCTCGTATGACACCCTGATCTCACTTTACGACATCTTCATGTATTGTTCTTACTTTACGACATCTTCCAGTGACACTTGCCTCACTTTACGACACCCTGTCATACACTTGTCTCGTCTCAGACTGCGATCTCCTCCAACACTGACACGCAAAGCAGGCGCCACTCACTCACTATTCTCACGATGAATAACTTTGAACCATAAATGATTCTGAAGACTAATTAAAGAAGAGGAAAGTTTCTTCTGTGAAGTGATAATGTAATCAACTTCTGTTCCAGTCCTTTTAAGAAGACGCTAATTAATTCATAAGTACATTGGACCAGTTGTTGGACTTCGTCAGCCCTGTGTAGTTTGCTGAGGCATAAGGTTTCCTCGAAATCCAGTCGGCTGGAGGTTCCTGGTATCTTGGTCCGTTACCAATCCAGAGTAACACTGAGGAACACCACGTGTGTCTGGTGTTACAGTGGAACACCACGTCTGTCTCTGGTGTTACATGAACTCACTACTCCTTTTTCCCACACACTCACGCTTCCTCAAACACTCACATTTCTTTCTTAGACACGTATACTTCACTCCCACACATATACGCTTCACTCCCACTTCTCAACACATACCCACACTTCATCTCCACTTCCCCAACACACACTCACACGTCTCCGCTCGGTAGCACCTTAGCCTGGCCTCTGGCGTCAGTGGGGAACTTCCGTTTGTGTCGTATCTCCAGTGAAACACGAGACAAGTCTCCAACTTTGGATGAAAACGAAAATCTCATGTTTATGTCCGAAAGTGTCAGAGTTTAACTTTTCTGGCAAAAATAAAGTTGGCTTCTATCAAACAACGATACAGAAACACAGAAAATAGATAAGAAATGATCGTAATTAACTCTCTTTCACCTGAATATCATATTCTTATGATGATTCTGTTTCACATATAGTTATTGGTTTCCACATATTCAAGTCTTGAGATTATGTAAAGTTAATTTTGACTCGTTATCCTAAACTTTTTTTTCTTGATATTCGCCTCTGCATCATCCATCTCAACCATTATTCTGATCATTAACTCAAATGAACAGTCGGCTTATAACTTACATCATTAATGAACAGTCGGCTTATAACTTACATCATCAATATCATCAATTGTCAGTCTTGCTCACTCTACACCACCAACTTCTTACGTAAATCTCGACCTATTTCCCTAATAACTCCGTATAGCAAGATGTCATACCTATTCGACTTCATGTAAAGTTGTCGCCATTGATATATATATATATATATATATATATATATATATATATATATATATATATATATATACATAAGAACATACGTTGGAACGCATCACCGGTTTCAATAAACTTTACAAAATCCACATTTATCCAATTTTATTGCAGACCAACTTTTCTCGAAGGCTTAAGATTTATCGCATGAAATGAATTAAAACTTTTCCTGATCCATTCCTCGTCGACCTCTCATACATCATTTGCTTTGGGCTTTCTATACTTCTCACGTCAGGCAACACGACTTTCGAGTTGCCTACGTGTTTGATGGTGGCTCAGGATGGTTATGTATGGAGGGGTATAACATCCCTCATGTGGTGCCAGGTCTTGGTCCTCATCACCTGAGTGGAGCACTCCATCTTCCCCAAGTCACCAACAATATACTCCTAATGTTGCCATAAACTTGTGAGTCCTTACCGCTTCACTCCCCTCTCAACACGTTCTTCTCTTCTTGCTCACTCTCTCAGAAAGTGCTTACCTGAACTCTCTTTCTCTCTTTTTCTTTTCGTCTATCTGTTTGTCTGTCTTTCTCCTGTAGGGCTTCATGATGACACTCCAACGTGCCCAAGTCTTTCACTCTTCGGGTACACTTCACCGAGGCTGTTCTTACGTGTCGTCCCATTCCTTACCTCGTCCCGACTCACTACACACAGTGACTTCCACCTGCGAGTCTCAGCAGACTACACACGGTAGTTCACGACCGCTGCTGCGTAGCTGAGTCCTTCATTACCTCAGCTGGAAGCCAGGAAGGTTGTGATAACTGAGCAGGGTCAAGATCTTCTTAGGCGCTCGGGTACATATTTGTTGTTCGCCTTGTCGTCTGCTAACACAGTGGTAGCCGGTTCGAGCCCAGTTCCGGGGTTTTACCATGTGGGGTTTCCATCCCTCCTCACGTCGACCCAGCTGCGAGTGGACTCCAAATACGGGAAACCCAGGATGTCCGGCCATGACACTGACCACATCACTCGCTCTTGTGCTGAGGCTGGGAGTTCAGTGAGCTATACCCAGACCGACCACTGGTCCTCCCTAGCCTTAGCAGAAGGAAGGCTCTGGTTTGGTTAACAAGACGTGACTTCGACTTGCGAGTCAGTGGATCCAATAATGAAGAGTATAACAGCTTAAATGGTTAACCAGTGATGTAGTTATGCAGTATATTACAATACTGGAAGACAACAACAAGAAAAAAAAAATGTTTATGTGATCCGAGAATTCCTAGCCGAGCGGCAAGTGTTTACAAGAGATGGTAAACAATAAATCTTACATATTCGTCTTGCCCAAGTGGCTTCCGCTGGAGCATGAAGCAAGACAGAGGACGTTGTCCACCACGAATAAGAGAAGGGAGGCTGGCCTCGAGAACTCGCTCGTTACATAGCTCATGTGTCTTATTTAAGAGGGACAGGGAACACTGCACTGATCTTTACCCAGGACGGAACAATCCATCCTGTGAGGACGAGTGTGGAGACTGAAAAACCTGCTCGAGTCTGGCGCTCTGAAGGTTAGCGTGGAGGCCTGGAGGCTGGTGTGGAGCCCGGCTGGCTCCTGTGGAGGGGTTGCTACTCGTGTCAGGGGTTAACCGTTCGAGGACGAAGTTACGACAATTCAACACGGCGTCTCGACCACTGAGCAATGCCATGCAAGCGTCGAGCACGAGGGCAATACTCGAGCACATGGATACGATCCTGTGACCTGGCCTTTGACCTGATCATTAAGGGTCAGGCCATAGAACAGAGATGTGACTAATGGGTACGAGAACTCTTTATCACGACAACGATGAAGAGAAAACATTGAAATAACGTAAAGGAGCCTCTTGTTGACGAGGGAGTAATGGTTGAAGGGCTGGACACACGAGGGATGAGTAATACAACAACAGACAACAGACCACATAATAGACAACAGACCACCTAGCAGTAAGTGGGCCGGGAGGTCTTCATGAGTCTGATGTCTAGAGTGTATGAAACACTTGGAAAGGCCTCCAGAATAGTCCCGTCGTCTTCTGATGGGGGACGCCAAGCTTCTCCTGGCAATATCAATTTACGATTTGAGGCGGGAGAGGAAGGATTTCATTTCACAATCTACGCTGGTGTTTGGTAGAAGCGGACGCCTCACACGCAGGGAGCAGCTGTTCTCCTGGAGGGCTGTGGTCACCAGCAAACAAAGTGAACGAAATTTTAAAGCCCTAAAACTGTTGCAGATGACCAGGGGAAAATGTTCTGCTTTTTATTTCAACTTTGGGAAATGCAATCAACAGCAGGTGCCCAGGGCACTACTGGTGGAGGCATGTGATGGTGGAGGTATGTGGTGGTGGAGGTATGTGATGGTGGAGGCATGTGATGGTGGAGATATGTGGTGGCGGAGGCATGTGATGGTGGAGGCATGTGATGGTGGAGGCATGTGATGGTGGAGGCATGTGATGATGGAGGTATGTGGTGGCGGAGGCATGTGATGGTGGAGGCATGTGATGGTGGAGGTATGTGATGTAGAGGCCCCTGCGGTGGAAGGAGAGCTTCACTGGATAATATCAAGTTTTTGACCAGCATAAAGTCAGTACGATTTCTTGAGCTGTGTCAGCGAAGACCTGATCAGAGGAAGCCCGTGGCTGTACGTCAGTGCATTAGGAACATGGTCAATGGATTTGGCTCAGGACCAAAGATGCCCTAACTTGGGACGCTGTGTGTCAAGTAATGTTGTTTACACTGAAGACATTTTCTCTCGACTTGCTTTATGATTCTATCTATTTACATAACATGACTTTGTGCTGGGATGAATATGTTATATTTACATAACATGGATTTGTGCTGGGATAAATATGTTATATTTTCGTTGAGGTATAAGGCTCGCAAGGTGACGTACAGGTAACTTTATACAGTCTTACCCAAAAGCGGGACGGGTCAATGCAGGGACGTATGAGAGAGAAAGGTCACCCACCAACGCGGAGCAGCTACATCCGGGTCACATGATATCCATGATAACAACAGTGACCTTTTTGATAACAGGAGGATGAATGCCAGTAGTATCAGCTATGTTCATGAAAATAACGATACTAACAGCAGTTACGATCGTAGGGTAAGATGACTTAGCTGTGTACCGTTCTACTCAGAGGTCGTACCCTCGTGCTCAAGGGTCGTCCTGGTGTACTCAAGGGTCGTACCTTCGTAGTTACGGCTCGTACCGTCGTGGTCCCGGGGTTATGTATGGGAGTACACAAGGAGCCAGCGGCACTACTGGGAAAGTCGCCAAAAAATATATAAGTTTTCCTTCTTGGTAGAAGTTGTTGCCATAATTCAGAGGTTGAATTACAGAGTTGATCACTGATGGCAGGTAGATGGGAGGTATATCATGCCACAGGTGCAGCTGTGACAGCTGGGAAAGTCGAAAGTCCGGCAGTAATATGTGGCAGCGTGATTTACGCCTCCTACCACTAGCAACACACACACACACACACACACACACACACACACACACACACACACAGAAATCTTATGATTTAATTCTTCTGAAGAGAATCATTGCAGTTCGTAATGTCACCAATGAGATACTGTGTTGATAACGTGGGATGAAAGCCACGTAACAACTGGTCTTGTGAATCATTCAGCAGGAGAGGTAAAGTTGTTAATGTTGTTGTTGTGTAAACCTATATATTGTGGAGCTGATGACGTACCACTTCCATAATTAACCTGGTTATGATACAAGACACTGAGAGTTATCTTTATAAATCTATTTTGTCTTCCCAGACAATGTAATTCTCTTTTGTTTTCTCGACCAAACGTAGATAATTTGGTTGAAGTCGTGGATTCTGTAGTAAAGTGGATCTCACTTTATTTGGTCTGACGCTAAAAGGAAATAAATTACATTTGTGTAAGTCGTTCCATCCATCTACAGACAGACCTACAGTACATCTCTAGAGACAATTCCTTGACTCATCTCTCCCCTTACCGTCCATACGTGAAGGTGGAAGTGCGACTCAGACATGACTGTGGTGGTCGTGCAGGAGAACAGTTAGTATTCCCTGATGTCTACTGAAGGCTGGAGGAGCAGACCAGACCAGTCATGACGTCTGCTCTCAACACACAACACTCACTCTTGTCCTTCATCTCACTTTGTAATCATGGATGAAATGAAATTTGACAGATGTTTGATAATCAGACTCTACCTCGTCCTCCATTAATTAAAACTAAAAATAACTGAGCTGAAATTAAACGTTTAAATTTCTTTCATATTTTTGTTAACGAATTATGAGATCAGGAAATATTTTTTTCAATGACGAAGTGTTTGTCGCATGTATTGAAATGCTGGACCAATAAACATCAAAGTGTTTCGTAATAGACACACCGATGATCGTCCCTCAAGCCGGATTCTCTTTCGAATTTTGCTTTCATATCTGAATCTTTTGAAGAAATTAGAGAGAAGAAATTATCCGTCAAAGGTTTATTTTTAGAACACCTGAATGTTGTTGATAAAGGAAACGAGTCAAGCTGAGACAGAGAGGCTCCCCTGAATGTTAGGTCAGGCCACACAGCAGGACACGGGTAAGGATGAGTCATATACGGTAATGAGATGGTCGTAGCCCAATGGATCCTAGGGGGAAGGATGGGGCCTAGGATGGAAAATGGAGTCTAGGTGGGTGGTGGAGCCTGAGTGGATGTTGAAGTCAAAGTAAGTGGAAGGTGGAACCCCGGGTAAGAGGTGGAGCCTCATATGATAGTGGAGAGTGTGGTGGAGGGTGGAGCACAATACAGAGGGATAACAGAGCCTGATATACATGGGAGCTGGAGCCTAACGTGGGTGTTCGAGAGTTATTGTGGGGTGGATGAAAGGATGTGAAGTGGAGCCTAAGATGACGGATGGAACCCAGAAGAGGAAGTAGATCCCAGAATGGTTGCTGGAACCCAAGATGGCGATTGGAATCCAAGATGGGGTGGAGCTCAGGATGGGGTGGAGCCCAGTAAGTGTGTGGGGGGGGGAAGGGGGATGAAGCCCAGGTTAGATGGTGGAGCCCGGTTGAGGAGGTGGAGCACTGGCGGTCTGGGGAACAGGTGTGGTAGATGATGATGATGTTGCCGCTACGTAAATGACGTGATCTAATTATTACTGTGCCACTGTGGTGAACTTTCTCTCTCTCTCTCTCTCTCTCTCTCTCTCTCTCTCTCTCCCTCACTAGTTGAGCCACCCATCCCGGGCCTGAGGCTGGCCGTCTCCACGCGTCACAAGACACATGTCCACCTCTAGCTTGAAGCTCCTGCTCGTCATATTCCTGGAGGTTTGCCATGCTGACCACGCCGTCTCCTTCCTTCGCTCTGGCTTCCAAGATGAGACGAGAAGGATTCCTGCTGGAGACGTGTGTAGAGAAGGATTCCTGCTGGAGACGTGTGTAGAGAAGGATTGCTGCTGGAGACGTGTGTAGAGAAGGATTGCTGCTGGAGACGTGTGTAGAGAGTCAAGGTCATCCAGATATCTCACGGGAAATTAACGGAGGCAACTTTGTTATTGTTTTCTGGCTACACGATGTAAGGCGTGGCAGGAGTGATGATGATCGTGGGTGTTGGCGATGGTGTGAGGACGGGCTGTGGGAGGAAGGAAGGAAGGAAGGGGTTCGGGGCAGGAGCTGGGAGGGAGTGGAGGAGGTAGGATCGTCTGGGTAAGGAGCGGGGTAGGAGGAAGTGAGGTGGGGGACCAGTAAGCCTCAGGGGAAGCCAGCCACCGTGGCAACACTGCTACACCACTACCCTCTTAACCCTAATGGCAACGTTGAATACAAATCCAGGACCTCTCGTGCGAAAGTTTGGACCAAAACATCGATCTCTGTCTTCGAGAAAACTCAAAGAAAAACCCCAATTTTTTGAATTCTGAGATTAATGATGGAAGGTAGGTTATCAATATTCTCGTAGTTGTCGCTGTTACTATTATTACTTTCCTAAGTATAGTGTGTGACGCGAGTGTAGTGGATCCCCTCCCCCGCGGTAGTGGTGTTGGACTCGATCGCATTCATGACCAACTTCGTCTCGAAGGAAACGTAGCAGATGTGCGAGGTAACGTCTGCTGCTGGGGTTGCCATCCAGACTGGAGGATTGGTAGACAACCATGCTGACCACTACACCACAGAGGCTCCGTGTTAAGAACGACCCATAAAGCTGAGAAATTCATCAACTCAATTAAACAGATGACAACCATATATATATACATTTTTTTTTTTTTTTTAATTTTCCAAGGGAAGGAACAGAGGGGGCCAGGTGAGGATATTCCAAAAAAGGCCCAGTCCTCTGTTCTTGGCGCTACCTCGCTAACGCGGGAAATGGCGAATGGTTTGAAAAAAAAAAAATGTATATATATATATATATATATATATATATATATATATATATATATATATATATATATAGAGTGATGGTTCGTGATCACGTGATAATATGATGAACTGGAAATTTTGGAAATGCTTAAAACGGTCGCGATGATGGTGACGGTGATGGTGATGGTGACGGTAATGGTGATGGTGATGGTGACGGTAGTGGTGATGGTGATGGTGATGGTGACGGTAATGGTGATGGTGACGGTAATGGTGATGGTGACGGTAATGGTGATGGTGATGGTGACGGTAGTGGTGATGGTGATGGTGATGGTGACGGTAATGGTGATGGTGACGGTGATGGTGATGGTGACGGTGATGGTGATGGTGACGGTGATGGTGATGGTGATGGTGATGGTGATGGTGATGGTGATATGATGCTAATGATGTATTGATGCTGCTGATAATGGTAATGACAATAGTAATGACAGTGATAATGATATCCACAGCTGATAATGATGGTGAAGATGTCAACTCCTTCGATTTGAATGATAGCCACAACTATGATAGTGACAGGGATGAGGATGGTGATGGTGTGAGGCAGCTGCTGGCCCATCCCTCACAATCAGATCACCATAATATTCCCTCACCAGGAGGAATTCAGGAACAGACGCTGTTATTAAGTCCCACTTGTGGTCAACAGTCGGGGCGTCGGGGAACAACGGCTCTTAAGGCACCAGCACAGTAGTGTTACATTGGCTTGCTATGTGGAACCAGCTGCCAAACACTGATAGAAAAGAATCTGGGGAGAACCTTAGCTAGAAGCAGCGGGAACCCTTGGCCAGAGGCAAGAGGAACCTTGGCCAGAGGCAGGAGGGAATATTGCGAGTTCCTCAAACTGTAGTGTACGACGGTGGTGCCTCGTCTCACTTAAATGACTCGTGGTGTTGGGAAGGAACAGATCCAGTGACTTCATCAGCGGGTGTAGAGGACACATCCCAGCACGTGTGTGACCTCTGTATTACTAAACATCTTCATTTAAAAATACGAATATTTTTCTCACGGTGAAGTAAACGATTGGCTGGTTAATACTCAGATGGTCGAGGGTGATGTTTCGAGCAGCTTGAGTGACAGGGAAGAACCTGTGGTTGCAAGGGCTACCTGTGGTGTCTGTGTCTCTATCAGTGGGATGCAGGCCATGTGGTGCACAGGAGGTTTCATTAAGACCTGTGTTATCGAGGGTGACGTGAGGGATCAGCGTTCCTGGGATGATCATAATGCTTAACTAGCGAGTCTCTGAGTCACGTGGTTCTAGGAAGAGTTACACTGGGATGTGTTCACAAGACCGCCACCCTGGGTGTCCCTGACGGACCGCCACCCTGGGTGTCCCTGACGGACCGCCACCCTGGGTGCCCTGACGGACCGCCACCCTAGGTGTCCCTGACGGACCGCCACCCTGGGTGTCCCTGACGGACCGCCACCCTGGGTGTCCCTGACGGACCGCCACCCTGGGTGCCCCTGACGGACCGCCACCCTGGGTGCCCCTGACGGACCGCCACCCTGGGTGTCCCTGACGGACCGCCACCCTAGGTGTCCCTGACGGACCGCCACCCTGGGTGTCCCTGACGGACCGCCACCCTGGGTGTCCCTGACGGACCGCCACCCTGGGTGTCCCTGATGGACCATCAGCCTGGGTGCCCCCCGCCCTCTGGTCTTGGATGTCTCTCGTCTACATGAATTTTTCATGGCTCTTCCAGGCTTAGTTTTCCCCTCAATATTTCCGCCCCTTTAATACGTTGATCCTTCTGCCTCGCTCTCTCTTCCTCATACACTGATCCTCCAGCCTCATAATCTCTCCCTCATACACTGAACCTCCAGCCTCATGCTCTCTCCCTCACACACTGATCCTTCTGCCTCATACTCCATAGTTTCACAGTGATCCCTCCCACCTCCTCCTGTGCCTCCTACCTTGATCTTCCTAAGATCCAGCAGAGTAGGATGACCACCTGCAGGCCCCTCCCTCCATCTATCTACATATTCCCTCTCTATAACTCCCCTATGGGCGGGCCTCAGTGAAGCTGAGGGCCATCATTTTCACCTCCTAACCTCGGCGTCTCAGAGCATCAACATTCATCTTCATCATCTTACCCACCTCCACACTTCCCTTCACTACGCAGCTCAGTCCTCACCTCCACTCTATCATATCGCTTTCACCGCCAAACATATGATGTGGTTCTCCAATATACCCGTACATAGTCATATAATGCTCCAATATACCCGTACATAGTATATATAATGCTCCAATATACCCGTACATAATACATATAATGCTCCAATATAACGCGCATGATATATAAGGTGACATTATAGTTATTATAAATGGTAGCGTTTTCAATGCACGTCATTTATATTCCATTTGGGTGAATTTATGTCACGAGAACGTTTTATGATGTGTGGATGTAATGAACCAGTGGTCATGCCTGAAGCTGCATGGTATGAGGTCACTTACAGATGTGTCACCACGAGACGACCAACCAAATTAAGATGTACGGGAGGAGTGAGGGGATATGATAGGCTGGGGGCGAGGGGAGTTGGGTGAAGCTACGTTGACGGAGAAGACTTTGATGACGAACCATAGGGCAGAGGATGACGGAAACACGAGTTGAAGCGTTTAAGGATAGTGACCAGCGTCACTGGACGGTGACTAGCGTCACTGGACGGTGACCAGCGTCACTGGACGGTGACCAGCGTCATTGAACGGTGAGCAGAGTCGCTGATGTTGTGAAGACCTGCCTGACGAAGTTCACAACACGGTGTGAGTACTTCATATTTACCGTTACTCAGACTGAACCTTGTTAGGAGAACAAAGACTCCTGGGGAGCAGGGTCTCCTATAAGGTATTATAGATCAAAAAGGCAACTTTTCTATTCAAAACTTGACCTGCTATAGCACGATCTAACCCCATAAGAAGGGATCAAAGTCCAATAATTCTCGGCAAATTAAGTTAACGAGAGACCAGTGAAAGCCCGCCTTTTAGAATAAACTGCCGGCTGAGCCACAAGGTAGACCTCCAGCCTACCACAACACACGAGATGAGCCACAAGGTCGACCTCCAGCTCACCACAATACACGAGATGAACCAAAAGTTCGACCTCCAGCTCACTACAATGCACAATAGCTAAGCTCCTTCAGCGGTGGGCTACAGCAGCGCTGGCCTGGCAATCCCTTGCTACCGTAAGCCACAAACTTTCCCTGAAAATGGCCTTCATAAAATCTGTCTCTGGAATAAACGGTCGAAATAAAGAGGAAAAAATGGAAGGCAAATATTTTTGAAATATTTTGAATGACCATATCAATAATAATAGTAATAATGATGATGGTAATAATGATAATAATAATAATAATAATAATAATAATAATAATAATAATAATAATGATAATAATAATAATAATGATAATAATAGTAATGATAATATTAATAATAATAATAATAATGATAATGATAATAACAATAATGATAATAATGATAATAATAATAATGATAATAATGATAATAATAATAATGATAATGATGATAATGATAACAAAAGGAAACTGTTCTTGTCAGTTATGATGTGTAAGATCACGACTGGATGGTGATGCTTTTACTAATGTTGAAGATTATGGTGTGTGACAGACAGTGCAAGTATGATGGAAGTAAATATTGGTGAAGCAGCGAGTTGATAGTGAGACATGGTGATTGATGGTCCTTGTACCGGAGAATCTGTTGGAGATAACAATGAGGAATACAAAGGCAAGGGAATACAAACAACAACAGACTGTTGAGTCCTGTTATGATCGTGGACGAGATAACAAACGTAGAGATGAGCTGATAAGAAGAGATAACAAACACATGACTTAAGGAGAAATACCAGTAAACATTATATGTAACTATGAAGGTTTAGACGATATCAGTCTTGGACCTGATGTGAAAAAACTGTCAGGTTTGTTCAGAAACCTGACCTATGGTGTTGCTTTCAGCTTCTGTGATGACTAAGTTGTTTCATACGTTAACAAACTTGTCGACGAAAAACAACTTCGCCTCACTGGAAGTAGAAAGTTTGTCCAGGAGTTTGTATGTATTATTACGATCTGAATTAGATCAATCTACCCTTACTAGCTGCTTAGATGGAGATTATCAAAGAAAGTTTTAGTGATGGCGATGATGCTGGTGTTGGAGAGGCTGATGGAAATGAAGGAGGGCGATGACACTCGTGTTGAGAGGTTGATGGAGATGATGAAGAATAATGAGGATGAAGCACTGATGGAAAGGGTTGAGTGTGATGGAGAAGGAAGGTGATCGTGACAGGAGAGGATCATGGTGACTGCAGTGATAGATGATAGTGATGACAGTGAACCGTCCACAGTGAAATAAGGGCAGTGACATGATATTACAGCAGTGAAATAATAACTGAAACTGAAAATACCTTCCAGCAGCTTGAGTGTAAATAAATGTAAATCATTCACAGATTTATCGCAGGAACTTACATCCATATACTGTAAATCGTTCCCTCTCCTAACACTTTGCGAAATATCTTTCTGCAATAACAAACAATTGCAAAAATCAGTTAGCTAATGACGCAATTTATATGTGAAAAATAGCTAGAAAATAATTCCAATACTTTAAACTGTAAAATTCTATTACGTGTAAAAATGCATTATTTTCAGAACGCATCCAAGTAAATACGTATTCCCGTAACCAGAAATGACAAAAAACTGTTATGGATAAACTTAATTACATTCATCATAGGTTGAAATGTTTCATAGAAAATTGTTAACGACAACTCTCTCTCTCTCTCTCTCTCTCTCTCTCTCTCTCTCTCTCTCTCTCTCTCTCTCTCCTTCTTTTTCTCTACGTACAGATCATGTAATCATGAGTTCCAACAGTCGCGACATTCCTCTATCATGACCTATGTTGGGTTGTGGGAGTGCTGGTGTTTGTGTGTCCGTGTACGTCATCATAACAGGTGGTGTCAGCGGGTTTAACATTAACACAAGTAGGAACTAACATGTGTTAATATTTCAAAACAACTCCAGATACATGTTAATTAACTATTCCATTCCCCTCAAATTGTCTAGTGTATAAAACACAGTCAAGTTCGTTCCTCTTGTAATTCGGTAAATTACAATAATATCAGTTTCGTTAGTTACAGTTTCTGCAGTGTAAGAAGTAACAAAGATCCTTCATTATAACTAGTCTTCGTCATCTGTGTTGACTGTAGTTATTTTCGGAGTTTTCTTTCCTTACTTTACATTTCTCAGTCTACGTTCCACTGCTCACGTTCTTATTTTACGTTCCTGAGCCTCCGTTTCTCAGTTGACTTTCCTCAGGTTTCCCTGAGAGTGTTATTAATGTGATGACACCTTCAGTAGGACTTACATATCAGTCTCATGAGACCTTCCATTACCAGGTTCGATTCCCCTTGTCTCCCCGCAGTGTTCCTCGTGGCTCCTCACCACCGACAGTGCAACGAACGGTCGCATTTATAACTCAGACGCGTATTGGAAATCGGTTTCTGATTCATTGTCCTGAGCGCGCTCTCATTCCGCCAGAAAATCACGAAAAATGGGAAATTCCACTTTTGTAAATACGTCCAAAATTGAAACATATTTGTATTGACCAACGTATTAGTCAGAACACTCGATGTTATTGTAGACGGTCAACACTCGTAAATATATTATGAAGAGTCATTAAAGAATCTGAACAATCTATCATTAGTTATTATCATAATCGTTATCATTATTATTATCATTATCATTAGTTTTGGAGGCGAGTGTGAGAGGCAGGTACTATGCTACTCAGTATGTTATCATTTCTCGTCACATATACAGCTTCCTGTTGTGTTCAGGTGGTTTGATATCATATTATCTGGACACAAGAAAGAATAAAACGAATTCGTTGATTTAATACTTTTGAGATGGTGTTTTAACGGGAGAAAATCAAGAACCCAGTGACTTTATAGGAAAATCAAATACCATAAACCTTAAGTAAAATGGTGGGGGATCAGGCCATAGTGTTGGGTTTATCCCGTGATGTTTATAGTCAAGTTCCCAAGGTTGATTATGTACATGGATCATCATATATCAACAAAAACAACAACTTCATTCTACGATGCGGTTCGTCGCACTAGACCTGAGGTACTAGACCTGGGACACTAGACCTGGACACTAGACCTAGGGCACGAGATATGGGACACTAGACCTGGGGTACGAGACCTGGGGGACTTGACCTAGGGTACTAGACCTGGAGTACGACACCTGGGGCACTAGACCTGGGGCACTAGACCTAGGGCACTAGACCTGGGGTACTAGACCTGGGGTACTAGACCTGGGGTACTAGACCTGGGACACTAGACCTGGGGTAAGGATGAATTAAATTCCCACAGAGTTGTAAAGTTTAATAAGGATCCTTTTCATTCCACGGTAATTATGTTGAGTTCCTCCCGGTGAGGACAGCTGGTATATCCTGCACCTTCCTCGTTAATTACCCACCCGCAGCCATCCTGCGTTACCCACCCGCAGCCATCCTGCGTTACCCACCCACAGCCATCCTGCGTTACCCACCCGCAGCCATCCTGCGTTACCCACCCACAGCCATCCTGCGTTACCCACCCGCAGCCATCCTGCGTTACCCACCCGCAGCCATCCTACAGTACCCACCCTCAGCCATCCTGCAATCCTACAATAGTCTTTAATGAATTCTCGAATCCTTTCAAGTCAGACAAAATTTATCCAACGACTTTTATTTTTTGACGGTTCCAGATCTATTTGTGTTTATGTTATGTCATCCAACACTATCATATAATGTTAGCGGATACTGTAATGTCTCCTGCCATACAACATGATCATCCTACTTGTCCTGGTCATCCATCCTCCAGACATTCCCTATCAAAACCCCTCCAGAATGACTTCTCCAACCTTACTGATCCTCCAACACTACTGTAACTTTACCTCTTACCTCCAACATTCCCACTCTATAATCCTCTCCAACATTCCCACTTTATAATCCTCTCCAACATTCCCACTTTATAATCCTCTCCAACTTTCCGTTTTTCCATTTGCTATTAACTTTGCCTACTAGAAAACGTAATTTAAACTTCCTCGCATTTGGTAAATTACCTTACATTTATCATTCAACACATCTAATTAATTACTATTATGCAAACTTGGTCGTTGTAAAACAGCTGCTTGAACTCATTCATATACATTATTACAAATTTACTTATGATCAATCTTCACACTTTTTATTTTGCCAAATTCCGAAAAAAGGATCCGTGTCATTGAGTTTCATATCTTCGCTTCACAAAGTTTAAAAATGAAACACTTTTGATAATGAGAGGAAACGTAGAGAGGAATATTAGATGGTAATGTAATTGAAATAAATGGAAAAAGATAAAGTTCCGATTGTACTGTGTGCTTTCAAACCTGCAAGGTGTTCTCCATGTATAGTCAACATTGACCATTCCCTCCACCGCTGCTCTCCAACGCCCCGTCATCAACAAGAGACGTGTACGGGAGCCAATCATCGCAGGATCTCCCACGTATCCTCAGTATCCTTTGCTTGACAGGATCTCGCCTCTTTATTTTCGTGAGGATTATCAGTTGTCCTGGCCGTCTGTGGCTCTGATCTGTGGCTCCCTAAAGACGTTTGCTTTGTCTCTTCTGTTTTTCTGTTCATCTGTCTGTGTCTCTTTTTTTGTGTTTCGTCATCAACTAGTTATCAATGTTTCTGTTCGATGTGTGTGTGTGTGTGTGTGTGTGTGTGTGTGTGTGTATGCAATTAGGAACTGACTCTCTCTTCATGTAAGAATTGTAAGAATCTAGAAGACTCTCGATAATTGAATGTCTAATTACAAGTCCACGGAAATTCATTAAACCTTTTCAAGATACAGTATATACGAGATAAAGTTCTGTGAGGTATGAACACTTTAACTTTTGTATGAAAAATTAAGAACTATTTATGTGTGTGTGTGTGTGTGTGTGTGTGTGTGTGTGTGTGTGTGTGTTGAGGGTGAGGGACGTGATCATATAAGCGTTAAAATCGTAAAACGTTGGATTACTGATTTTAATTACGTGACGACAACTCTGGCAATTGGTAAACATGACCATGGCCGCACGTATGATTGGGTCTGTACAACATCTGTGCAACACAAACTTATATACATGATAAAAGATGATCTGAAGCGACGGAGGAAAACTTAGGACTGTTTTGATCAAACGTTTTTCTGAAAACAAAAAAAAACAAAACAAAACATGAGACTCGTTTGTTTATCTTATCAAGTCCTATCTTGGACGTACCTCCATGCAATATACAGACGTGAACATGAGTCTCTTATCTTCATATCTTAACTTTTCCTTCACTGTGGTTGAGGGTTTTGTGAGCGGCTGGGAGGGAGGGAGGGTTGTGGACCTCCGAGCCTGTGAGAGCACTTCAGGATCCACTCATCAACCCTTGACACAACAGATCCGGTATCGGTCCCACCAAGTCTCTCACTCCGGCTGGAGACCAGACTGACTGTCATCCTTTCTACTCGGTCACTATCTATGTTGGTAATACGAGTCTAACTTTTGTATTCCTCTTGATTTTTGTATTCCTCATGATTTATAATCTTTCTGTATTTCTCGTAATATATGACTTCAAGAACAATATTCTCACAGGAACAAGGTCGTGGAGAGCCTCTACTGGTTAAGATCTTTGGAAGGAAACAGGTTAACTCCTTTACTACTGTTTCATTTGATTAGTTTAATCAAGCTGCTTTTTACCATCTGAATCTTCTTGGTAAATGACGCGATGGAGGTTTAGTGGGATGAAATATTTTGTTTCTTGCTGTCATGAGGATAACAATGATGACATATGTTGCTGTGTGTAGTGATATGTAGCAACGTGTGCAGTGTTTACATACATTAACTTTTCGTTGATGTTAAATCATCTAGCGTCTGATGGTGGTTGATGTGCACCTGATGGCAGGTACATCATCTTTGCCTTATATATATATATATATATATATATATATATATATATATATATATATATATATATATATATATATATATATATATATATATATATATATTTTTTTTTTTTTTTTTTTTTTTTATACCTCGTCGCTGTCTCCCGCGTTTGCGAGGTAGCGCAAGGAAACAGACGAAAGAAATGGCCCAACCCCCCCCATACACATGTACATACATACGTCCACACACGCAAATATACATACCTACACAGCTTTCCATGGTTTACCCCGGACGCTTCACATGCCTTGATTCAATCCACTGACAGCACGTCAACCCCTGTATACCACATCGCTCCAATTCACTCTATTCCTTGCCCTCCTTTCACCCTCCTGCATGTTCAGGCCCCGATCACACAAAATCCTTTTCACTCCATCTTTCCACCTCCAATTTGGTCTCCCTCTTCTCCTCGTTCCCTCCACCTCCGACACATATATCCTCTTGGTCAATCTTTCCTCACTCATTCTCTCCATGTGCCCAAACCACTTCAAAACACCCTCTTCTGCTCTATCAACCACGCTCTTTTTATTTCCACACATCTCTCTTACCCTTACGTTACTTACTCGATCAAACCACCTCACACCACACATTGTCCTCAAACATCTCATTTCCAGCACATCCATCCTCCTGCGCACAACTCTATCCATAGCCCACGCCTCGCAACCATACAACATTGTTGGAACCACTATTCCTTCAAACATACCCATTTTTGCTTTCCGGGATAATGTTCTCGACTTCCACACATTTTTCAAGGCTCCCAAAATTTTTGCCCCCTCCCCCACCCTATGATCCACTTCCGCTTCCATGGTTCCATCCGCTGACAGATCCACTCCCAGATATCTAAAACACTTCACTTCCTCCAGTTTTTCTCCATTCAAACTCACCTCCCAATTGACTTGACCCTCAACCCTACTGTACCTAATAACCTTGCTCTTATTCACATTTACTCTTAACTTTCTTCTTCCACACACTTTACCAAACTCCGTCACCAGCTTCTGCAGTTTCTCACATGAATCCGCCACCAGCGCTGTATCATCAGCGAACAACAACTGACTCACTTCCCAAGCTCTCTCATCCCCATCAGACTTCATACTTGCCCCTCTTTCCAAGACTCTTGCATTTACCTCCCTAACAACCCCATCCATAAACAAATTAAACAACCATGGAGACATCACACACCCCTGCCGCAAACCTACATTCACTGAGAACCATATATATATATATATATATATATATATATATACCGCGCTTCCCTTGTTTATGAAACATATTCCAGACATGTGGTCGTAACCCGCGGGACCAGTTGGTTCGCCCAGGTTATAAACACTATCATATCCAGTGTTTACAAAAGAGAGACCCCATATGGAACATTAATCTTAACATAAGTAGCTCCCTCCATGTGTTCCAGCTGTGTCCATCCTCTACTGCTGCTAAAATACACCAGTTTCCCCTACGACCTCTTTGTTTCAGCTCCAAGTGTTGATCACACAACCCGCCGCGGGTGAGGGCGGGGCTCCCTGCCCCTCAAGGCCTGGTAGGTGTTTGTTTATGTTCGCAGTATGACGGCCTACGTCACCAGCAGGTAGATCCCTCGCGCCAACCACCGCCTCCACTCCCGACCGTCACCCAGGATAACACAGTTACTCCCACCCAGCAGTGCTTCCTCCACCTGCCACCACGACTAACGCCCACACAAGCAGGACTTTCGTGGCCAGTGTTGTCGTCCCGACTACCACAACTAAAACCGTTCCCCCTCGTTTTTCCATCGTCACTACGGACCCTCATTCTTACCACCACCACCACCACCACCACCCGGTCAACACGTCTACCCCGACCTCCAGCCACCACCACGATCAACAACGACCATCACTTCGCCCACACTAGCGATAAATAACTTTTTCCATCGCACGCTCCACTGCACAGCAATGTATGACAACTCGTTCACTTGAATTCACGCCTCCTCTTTGGATATTGTGAAACCTTCACCTGTGGCAATCCCCTGGTCACCAGTGCCACAGAAAAGAAAATCAAGATACAAAGTTTACATCTCCTCATGTACTTTGGTTAGGCCGATGTGAGTATACTCCAAGGGCAGAATACTGGGAATATCCCGCAGCCAATGGACAACTGGTTGTTACCTCCACGTCAGAATTTCAAACAAGTCACTTAACGTTGGTAGGAATTAATTGTTTTTTCCGTTGATATGTATCACTTGTAACAACATATTTTGTGATATGATTTATCATACCAGACCAGCTCCACTGCTTCCACAGTTACACTGAACCATTTGCCTTCATGTAAAAATATTGATGGTATATATATATATATATATATATATATATATATATATATATATATATATATATATATATATATAGAGAGAGAGAGAGAGAGAGAGAGAGAGAGAGACATAAACAACCATAAATATAGTTATACTTCGTAATGGAACATCTGACAAAGTTGACATGATATTCGGAGTTTCCTTTGATAACTTTCATCGAAAATCGACAACTTCAGAAAGCTCAGAACTTCATATATAAGACGCTCGCTTCCTATAGCATTACTATATATGTTCCCTGGTTATATATAACTCTAGACAGCCTCCCACGCTACACCATCCAGCAGTATGGCACATTGTAGCTGTCTGCCGTAGTGACGTCTCTGTGATTGCAGTATATGCACCAGAGGCCTCTCGTAAAGGTTGGTCTTGTGATCCTCTTGCTCGGATTACATTTTCTCGAGAAACTTAACGTAGTAAGTTACTACGATGACAAACGCCCTTCTGACCTGACCCTGAAGGGTCGTACCATCGTCCCCAAGGGTCGTGCTGTCGTGCTTGGGAGGTCAAGCTCTAAAACTTTTCTGATTTCCTAAAACATTATTTCATGAATTGTCTTTCCCTTCGCTCCTACAAAATGTACCGAACTGAATACAAGATTTAATATACATCCTAAAGGCCCACATTCTACTGGCCTGTCAGGGAAGGTGTATTAAAATTGACGTTCAACGTGAAAGGAAAAAATGAAGAATGAAATGGTGGCTTAGTTTGCCACAGTGACTGGGGGAGCAGTTCAGTGTACAACAGGAAGAGAGAGAGAGAAAGTGGCTTAGTGTGCCGATGTGGCTAACGAAGTGGCTTGATGTACCACAGTGAAACGGGAGATGGTTTGGTTTACCTAGGTTTTGGTTTACCTAGGTTTTGGTTTACCTAGGGTGTAGATGATCTAGTCTACCACACTAGGAAGGGAATAAGTTTGGAGTACTTGAGCACGAGAGGAGGAAGTCACTCATACTACAGTGGTAAACGAAGTGGCTTGATGCTTGATGTACTACATGGAAAACAGAGATAGTATGACGTGCTACAAGATAATAATGATGGTGGTTTGGTATACTCCTGTGAGAACAACTGTTAGGTACACACAATGTATATACACAATGACACAGAAGCATATATATATATATATATATATATATATATATATTACTTAAGAGCAGGGTCGAGATCCTCAGTTTGTAGGCAGCATCACACGTCCACCGACTTAACTCAATCAGCTTCCTGGAGGGGCAGGGACCACTGGCCTCACCCTCCAGGGGGAAGGGTTGACCTCACCCTTCAGGGGGATGGATGGTTACACTCTCGCACCACCTACACGTCACATGCCGCTCTTAGCTTCCCTTCCTCGGGGTCCCCAGCAGGTCCCACCACACACACTTCCTGTTGCTCATCAGTGGTAGAGTTTCTCTCTCCGTCTATCAGACGTTCCCCTCGTCAGCCAGTCCCTCTCCTCAGTTCCTCCCCTGACGCGTCTTAACACCTTCTGCCACTATCTCTCCGCTCTCTTCTCCAGCCTCTCGAAGCAAATTCTCACCCTTGCTTCTTTGGATGAGACAGATAGATAGATAGATAGATAGATAGATAGAGAGAGAGAGAGAGAGAGAGAGAGAGAGAGAGAGAGAGAGAGAGAGAGAGAGAGAGAGAGAGAGAGAGAGAGAGAGAAATTGGGGAAAGCGATCATTGAAATTGATAATAATGGTTCTGAAGGCAGTTTTTGCTGATCTGAGAATAAAAGATGTTGTTAGTAATTTGAGAATCAAAAGTTGATTCAGGGTATTATTGAGGTAGGGTATAAGGCCGGAGATGTGGAAACAATTGTGATGATTTAACAAAAGCCAGACTTTTATGATGAGTGACCTGTATATTGAATGGTCAGCTGCAAGAATGTGGTCGACACAATGATTTGACCTCAATCCCGAACGCTTACATCAAACCAGTCACCCTCCCCACCTCCCCTGATATTGTGGGTCTCGGGAGGTCGGTTAGTTACGAGCGAATGACCAAATTCTTTTTATTACCACTCAGTGGTTTAGTGGTCGCGCGTCCGTCACACAGTTTAGGTTACGGCTCGTATCCCCGCTCTTACTGGCCATAAGACATACATACAAATACAGAAAAACTCCTCTCACAACACACACACACACACACACACACACACAACTGGCTTAGGCTGGGGTGTGTGTGTATATGTATGCTGAAGTAAATTCATTGTACATTCTTATAAGATTAAGAGCTGGGATCAACACGAGTGTAAAATAAATAGATAAATAGATAGTAATCACAAATAGAAACTATACACAGAACTACATGTAATCTCAGTGGATATCAAACGTTCAGTCATGCATAGCTAAATAAACTGCAAAATCCTCAAAGAGGAACCAGGCTACATCCATGCCTTGCGCTTGCCTGGCCCTGAACACAGACGTCTGAGATTATTAAACAGATAAAGAGGCGGGAAGTGAAGGTCTGCAGGAGCCACCACCTGCTTCCTATCCTGCGTCAGGACTCACCAGGGGCCCCAGTCCAAGACTTTACTGCCGCCTGGTGGGAGGTTCCTAGTCACCTGAGGTGATCCCGAATCCGGGAGATCTATCGATGATCTTAGGTCATATGTAGAGTGTCATGTTTTTGTCCATTTGTTGGAATGGAACAGAGTTTTGATTTGTGGGTCACTTAAGCTCTCGAACAGGGCGATATAACACTGGACCATGTTTGGTACAACCCCTTGTAGTCATCATACGTTGATCAAAGGTTGGTCGTAACAGCCTGCTCCAGGGTCGTGACGTCGTGCCGTGCTCAAGGGTCGGTAGTGGTAACGTGCTCCAGCGTCGTGCCGCAGGAAGAGTTCTGGTAACTGATAATCAAAGAAATAAACCTTCAACGTGAACATACGTCCAGACCAGCGTCCCACCCAGCGTCGCTCATGCTGTGGGAATGATGTCCATGAGTTCTGGAATTTGTGGTAATACCGCTGGTAAGACTCTGAGAGCTCGAAAGCCTCCTGCAGGAGGTCCTCTGATGGCAA